>NC_057798.1:453236187-453378255 GCF_018294505.1 Triticum aestivum
GGGGGGGGGACACATCCTCGAAGGGGGAAAACTGCTCCTGGAGTGCCACGGGGGCTGTAACCTCAAACAGGGCGTTGACCATCTCAGTAGTGGTTGCCTCCATCTTCTTGGAGCTCTCTGTCACGTGGCGATCAGCCTCCCATGTCTGCTCCAATATCGGCAGATCTTTGCCAGGTTCTCCTTGGTCCATCATGAAACTGACAAATACTAGGAGACCACTGAAAGGAAAACAATTGCAATGACAATGAAACAAAAAAGAGAGTGAGGATCGGTTACTGCTTTGCAAAAGTACTTTTATTTTTCTCTGAACGAAAATATACCAACATCACGGATCCGCTTACATTCCCTTCGTTGGGAGAGAAGAACAGTGGCAGATGCTAGTGTTGCCTTTCTTGAAGACGGTGAGGGAGAAGGGGATTCAGCGAGGAGTGAAGTGATGGTTGCTTCGTCCATCAAACTTAGACTACGGGGAGGTGGGGTTTTGTGATACGACGGCTCGTTACTGCCGCGCTACCACCGGGGTGACTCTCCGCCTGCATACTGCCTACTAATTTGGTGGACGGTATTTGGGCCCGCGCGCTGCATGGCCCGCATGTCGGAGAACAAAAGTATAACAGCATTCAGTAGAGGGAGACGTTTCAATGACCTAGGAGGAGCCAGAAGCGGTAGAGTGTCTCCACTGTACTAATAGTAATTGTTTTTCTGTGTAGCTGTAGAGTGTCTCCACTATACTAGTAGTAATTGTTCCTCTGGGCCCAAGACAAAACAGCCAATCCACACTAGTAAATAGTAAAATCAATTCAAAAGGCGCTACCCACACCCAGCACACCGCCCCCCCTCCCCCACAAAAAAAACATGGGTGCTCTTCTTCCTCCTCGCTCCCACCCACCTCACGTCAGCTCACTCCACTCGTACCCCCAAATTCCTCACCTCACTCCTACAGAAAACCCCAGCTCCCCTTCTTCCTCACTCCTACAGAAAACCCCTAGCTCCCCTTCTTCTTCACTCGCACTACAACTAGGCTCGTCATTCGTTACTCTGCTCAAATCTGTGAGCGCGACGCGACGCCCTCGAGGAAAATGGAGTCGGCTGACCCCAGCGCCAAGAAGATGAGGCTCCCGCCAGCCGCGACGCCTGTTGTAGATCCCGCACCCGGCAACGCGGGGAGAAGCGGCGACCCCGCCCCCACCGGATCCCAGGAACCCATAGAATCTCGGGTGGACCGCATCAGCGACCTCCCGGACGCCGTCCTTGGGGAGATCATCTCGCTTCTCCCCACCAAGGATTACTGCCGCACCCAAGTCCTATCAATTCAGTGGCGCCCTCTATGGCACGCCGTGCCCCTTAATCTCGTCTGTCATCAGCTATCTCTCTTCAATGATTTTGAAATCCCCAGAGCCATCATCTCCTCCCACCAGGGCTCCGTTCAAAGCCTCTGCATCCGGTCATGCTACCTGAGCAAGCATACCATGCCCTGCATGGTGGACGCCTGGCTGAAATCCCCCGAATTCACAGAACTACAGCTGCTTGAGTTCTACTATTCCCCTGGAAATCACATACCACATACATAACGCCATGAACTTGTTCCCTCAGCACCGATGTCCATCTCGCGGTTTCCCTCCTCTCTCTCCACACCGCCACCTTTGCGCTGTGCTACCTACCAGACAATCTGGTACTAAACCTTTGACTCCCATTTCTCAAGAAACTTTCACTTGTGCGGGTTTATATATCGGAGGCCTCATTGCACAACATCATCCACTCCAGTTTCCCTGCGCTGGAGTGCTTGGTGCTTGTTTTCATAGTTAGAATCGGTTGTCTCCAAATAAAGTCTCCTAACCTTGTAAGAATTGGAATTTCTTTTGACGGAAGGCAGCTCATCATCCAAGATGCCCCTTCACTTCAAAGGTTGATCCTTGATTCTAGTTATTCACCGTTCCAAATAACCGTCCTCTCTGCGCCTAAACTAGAGACCTTGGGTTTAATACATGATCTATGTGCTCATTTCAATATGGTGTTTGGCTCCACGGTTCTTTAGGTACTTTATATTATCATCTACACTTGTAACCATATGCTGCATTTTAAATTTTTGCGCATAATTTATATATCATATTGGAGTACACATTTTGTACTAATATTATGTTCTATGCTCAATGAAGAGTTTCTCCACGGATGGCCTATCAATGGTGCTGGATTCTGTCAAGATCTTATATATCCAAATGAATAGTTTTGATCTGAACAAGATTATTGGCTTGCTGCAATGCTTTCCATGTCTGGAGAAGTTGTATATAAAGGTGATAATTTCATGCACATTGGAAGCCCGCATATAGTGTACTAGAATTAACAGTTCAGTTGTTGCTCTTTCGACACTCTTCGTTTAGACCTTAACTGTTTTCAATCTTCATGTCTATTTAGGCAACGGGACGGGGTAAGAAAGTTATAACCAATCGCTAGATTCGTAAGCATCGGGATTTTCTCACTTCTCATGAGATTCGATTGAAGACAATAACGCTAGAACGATATGTAGTCAACCGTGCAAACACAAGATTTGTCACATTCTTCCTGCTGAATCCGAGGTTACTATTGTCCATCAGGCTTAAGTTTATCAGCAGCATGGTTTTGACGGATGGGTATGTCGAAGAGCAAAAAAGGAGTTTCAGGTGGGCAAAAGACCTTCTGAACGTGCCGGGCTTCTATTTACAACATATTGTGGTCATAATCCAGTAAATTTTACGATCAAGGATGTTCATTCTATGGACCTAACCGATCCATTTGACTGTGACAGCCGAAAATAGTGCTGGAGTTAGATGTTGTTGCCCTTTTCAATCTGGGTTTTTTTTGTAAACCTGATGAACAATCAACCCTCGTGTTTTTGTACAGTTTGTAAGATGGAGTTAGATGTTCCTGCCCTTTTCAACTCGGCTATGACTGTCATATTTTCTTTGAAACAAAGCAAATGGCTTTACATTCGTTTAATTTAGAGTGAAATATTGTAACAAATCACAACCAAGGGAAATAACATCACTCACGTCGGCTGCTTGAGCTCACTGTGCATTACAGAAGCCAAGTGACTAGCCCCCACCATCCCCACCAGTCAACCCTCGTAATCCCCTCTACCTGCGACTGGACCGGCGCATCTTCAATGGCTCTTGTTCGTTCTGTCCGAGGCCTCGCCGTTGTCCTCCGCCTTGCGGCCTTGGTTTGCTCGCCGTGCGCGGTGCACCACCCTCTTGAGTTGTCAACATCGTCAACAACCGAGAGGAACAAGGAGATGATTGTACATGGAGAGGATGACAGTAGGGACCCACCAGCGTCATGGCACTATGCAAGCAAGTGCCTCTATAGTACAAGCCCAAAAATATGGTTCCTCCTAATGGTTGGACATCTGGGGCTCACGCCATCGTCAACGTAGTCAATAAACGAGAGAATTACACTATGAGCGGCTGACACCAGGGACTCAGCAAGTCGCGTGGTTTTTTTTTGAGGAACAAGCAGTTTTTTGAGACAATGAGGAACAAGCAGTTGTTATTTATACTAGTTTTAGCGACAGATCTGTTGGAAATATGCCCTAGAGGCAATAATAAATAAGTTATTATTATAATTCTTTGTTCATGATAATCGTTTATTATCCATGCTGTAATTGTATTGATAGGAAACTTAGATACATGTGTGGATACATAGACAACACCATGTCCCTAGTAAGCCTCTAGTTGACTAGCTCGTTAATCAATAGATGGTTACAGTTTCCTGACCATGGACATTGGATGTCATTGATATCGGGATCACATCATTAGGAGAATGATGTGATGGACAAGACCCAATCCTAAGCCTAGCACAAAGATCGTGTAGTTCGTATGCTAAAGCTTTTATAATGTCAAGTATCTTTTCCTTAGACCATGAGATTGTGCAACTCCCGGATACCGTAGGAATGCTTTGGGTGTACCAAACGTCACAACGTAACTAGGTGACCATAAAGGTGCACTACAGGTATCTCTGAAAGTGTCTGTTGGGTTGGCACGAATCGAGACTGGGATTTGTCACTCTGTGTGACGGAGAGGTATCTCTGGGCCCACTCGGTAGGACATCATCATAATGTGCACAATGTGACCAAGGGGTTGATCACGGGATGATGTGTTACGGAACGAGTAAAGAGACTTGCCAGTAACGAGATTGAACAAGGTATCGGATACCGACGATCGAATCTCGGGCAAGTACAATACCGCTAGACAAAGGGAATTGTATACGGGATCGATTGAGTCCTTGACATCGTGGTTCATCCGATGAGATCATCGTGGAACATGTGGGAGCCAACATGGGTATCCAGATCCCGCTGTTGGTTATTGACCGGAGAACGTCTCGGTCATGTCTGCATGGTTCCCAAACCCGTAGGGTCTACACACTTAAGGTTCGATGACGCTAGGGTTATAAAGGAAGTTTGTATGTGGTTACCGAATGTTGTTCGGAGTCCCGGATGAGATCCTGGACGTCACGAGGAGTTCTAGAATGGTCCAGAGGTAAAGATTTATATATGGGAAGTCCTGTTTTGGTCACCGGAAAAGTTTCGGGTTTTATCGGTAACGTACCGGGACCACCGGGAGGGTCCCGGGGGTCCACCAAGTGGGACCACCGGCCCCGGAGGGCTGCATGGGCCAAGTGTGGGAGGGGACCAGCCCCAGGTGGGCTGGTGCGCCCCCCACAAGGGCCCAAGGCGCCTAGGGTTTGGGGAGGGGGTGCTTCCACCTAACTTGGGGGGCAAGTTTCCCCCTCTCCCCCTATGGCCGCCACCCTTAGATGGGATTGGGGCAGCCGCACCCCTTGGGGTGGAAACCCTAGAGGGGGCGCACCCCCTCCCTCTCCCCTATATATACTTGAGGGTTTTGGGGCTGCATATACATGAGTTTCACCTCTCCCTGGCGCAGCCCTACCTCTCTCCCTCCTCCTCTCCTGCGGTGCTTGGCGAAGCCCTGCAGGATTGCCACGCTCCTCCATCACCACCACGCCGTTGTGCTGCTGCTGGATGGAGTCTTCCTCAACCTCTCCCTCTCTCCTTGCTGGATCAAGGCATGGGAGACGTCACCGGGCTGTACGCGTGTTGAACATGGAGGTGCCGTCCGTTCGGCACTAGGATCTCCGGTGATTTGGATCACGACGAGTACGACTCCTTCAACCCCGTTCTCTTGAACGCTTCCACTTAGCGATCTACGAGGGTATGTAGATGCACTCTCCTTCCCCTCGTTGCTGGTTTCTCCATAGATAGATCTTGGTGACACGTAGGAAAATTTTGAATTTCTGCTACGTTCCCCAATAGTGGTATCAGAGCTAGGTCTATTGCGTAGACTCTTTGCATGAGTAGAACACAAAGTAGTTGTGGGCGTTGATTTTGTTCAATATGCTTACCGTTACTAGTCCAATCTTGTTTCGATGGTATTGTGGGATGAAGCGGCCCGGACCAACCTTACACGTACACTTACGTGAGACAGGTTCCACCGACTGACATGCACTTGGTGCATAAGGTGGCTAGCAGGTGCGAGTCTCTCCCACTTTAGTCGGAACAGATTCGATGAAAAGGGTCCTTATGAAGGGTAAATAGCAATTGGCATATCACGTTGTGGTTTTGCGTAGGTAAGAAACGTTCTTGCTAGAAACCCATAGCAGCCACGTAAAACATGCAAACAACAATTAGAGGACGTCTAACTTGTTTTTGCAGGGTATGCTATGTGATGTGATATGGCCAAGAAGAATGTGATGAATGATATGTGATGTATGAGATTGATCATGTTCTTGTAATAGGAATCACGACTTGCATGTCGATGAGTATGACAACCGGCAGGCGCCATAGGAGTTGTCTTAATTTATTGTATGACCTGCGTGTCATTGAATGACGCCATGTAATTACTTTACTTTATTGCTAACCGGTAGCCATAGTAGTAGAAGTAATAAGTTGGCGAGACAACTTCATGGAGGGACGATGATGGAGATCATGATGATGGAGATCATGGTGTCATGCCGGTGACGACGATGATCATGGAGCCCCGAAGATGGAGATCAAAAGGAGCAAAATGATATTGGCCATATCATGTCACTATTTGATTGCATGTGATGTTTATCATGTTTATGCATCTTATTTGCTTAGAACGACGGTAATAAATAAGATGATCCCTCATTAAAATTTCAAGAAAGTGTTCCCCCAAACTGTGCACCGTTGCGAAAGTTCGTCATTTCTAAGCACCACGTGATGATCGGGTGTGATGGATTCTTACATTCACATACAACGGGTGTAAGACAGATTTACACACACGAAACACTTAGGTTGACTTGACGAGCCTAGCATGTACAGACATGGCCTCGGAACACAAGAGACCGAAAGGTCGAGCATGAGTCATATGGTGGATACGATCAACATGAAGATGTTCACTGATGATGACTAGTCCGTCTCACGTCATGATCGGACACGGCCTAGTTGACTCGGATCATGTAATCACTTAGATAATTAGAGGGATGTCTATCTGAGTGGGAGTTCATGAGATGAACTTATTGTCACATCCCTAGTCTGGTATGACCTAGACTAGCTAGTCATTGTGCATCATGTTTAAATTTTCATTAAATTTGAAATGAGGATTGGTGGAACCCTCAGAATCATTTCAAAAATGACCCAAATAAAAAATTCTCCAAAAGGGTCCAAGAAAATGCTCATGTTGCTCTCTGAAAATATTGGACAGAGATAAAAATCAAACCAATATTTTTAGGAGCTCATGGATATTTATTTTGGGCATTTGGAATTAATGCATAAATATTTGCATTGGAAATATATTAGTTATATATATTAATATATGTCCAAAAAATTATGCCACCTGTTAGGGAGCTCTGGAATAATATATCTAGCTCCTGCAAAAATTGGTATAAGGTAATAAAATGATTTAATATTTTAATTAAATCAAAATAAATGTCAGAAATATTAGAAAAAAAGAAAAGAGGGAAACTTACCTGGACTTCTTACCTGGCGCCTCTGGCCAAGCCAGCAGGCGGCCCAGCCGCCTCCTCCTCTGTCGTCTTCGTCCTCGACAGAGGGAGGGGAGCGTGCCCGGCACACGCGCGCGCCACCGCACCACGCCACCTCCCTCTCTGCCTGCCTGCCCTCTCCCCTCCTCGTCTGGATGCCCCGGAGACGCCACGCCGCCACCTCGACCCCTCTCGCACTCTCCCTCGCCCTCCTTCTCTCCCCCTGCTCTCTCTCTCTCTCCCTCACCCGAGAATCACCGCCGCCGCCGACGAGCATCACCGTAGCCACAGCCTCCCCCTCGCCTCCCCGACACGCTCCCCAGCTCCGCCTCGACCCCCTCTACCTCCTCGTCGAGCCACGCAAGACGGAGCACCCCGTGGAGCCGTCACCGTCGCCATCTTTGCCTCCGGCCGCCGTGGATCTTCGCCGTCGATTCGGGAGCTACCGGGCATCCCCGAGCCCGCTTCGAAGCCCGCTGCAACCGCGGTGAGCTCCGCCACCGTTTCCCCCTCTCCGCTTAGTCACCCGCTCGCCGTAGCCCTTTCCCCACCTTGGCCGAAACCCCGCCGCCGCCGAGCTCGCCGTCGACGCAGCTCCGGTGACCATTAGGTCACCCCGGCGGGTCCAACACGTTCGTAAGGCCCCGTAGAGCATCCCTAGTGCGTTGTTTCTCTCGTCCTCGAGCTCCAAACGGGCTCTCGTGCACGACCGAACTCCGGCAACCGCAGCCGAGCTCGCCGCCGTCGACTTCGGCCACCCCAGGCCCAGCCACGGCCACTGCCCGACGCGCCATCGTGCTAGCTCTCCAACGCGCCTAGCCGCGCGCCATTTGGAGCACCACAGAGGAAACCCGGGGCTCATGTACGCCGCGGACCTCGCCGGCGACTAACCGCCGGCGGGTTTGACTTGTTCGACCTGGGGTTTGACCCCCCAGGGTCACTGACGCGTGGGCCCCGTCGGCCAGGTGATTAGCTTAGTGCTAATCACCGTTAACTAACCCCCCCTGACACTGACAGTGGGCCCCCAGCGCCGCTAACTTTTAATTAGGATTAAATTAACCCCCTGTTTAACCCCCTGTCACTGACGTGTGGACCCCACACGTCAGGTTTGACCCCAGTCAGCCGCAGTTGACTGCTGATGTCGTGCTGACGTCATGCTGGCGCAATAATATGATTTCTGGATTTAAATTAAATCAGGAAATTCCAGAAATTGTTTTAAACTTCAAAAATTCATATCAATTCAACCGTAGCTCAGATTAAAATAATTTATATATGAAAAATTATCAGAAAAATGCAATCTTTCCATCTGTACTAGTTTCATGCATGACAAACCAACTTATACATGCTGAATATGAGAAAACACATTATGGCATATATAGGAGCTTATCTTGGAGATGCATTTGAACCTTTGGTTCAAATGGACTTCAAACCAAATGATTTCTAGTTGCATTAGCTCAAACAACATCACATATTCATGCCATGTTCATGCATCATATTGTTGCATATGTTTGTGTATTGATTGCCGGCACCGTTCCTTCTCGATAGGTCCTGCTCCGGAGTCCGTTCCAGAGTGCCTGTCTATGAAGCAGTGCCTTCCTTGTTGATCTACCAGGCAAGCAAAACCCCTTGTTCATTCCGATAAAATCCTACTCTCTCGCTCCTGCTCTCAGTTATTGCATTAGGACAACAACGATTCATCTGCTACTTTGTGCTGCGGTAGTTGAACCCATTCCTCTGCATGACCTGTCATTGTCACAGTAAATAGTTGAAACCCACTAGCATGTGTAGGAGTTGATTGAAGCCATTGTTGTGTTCCTACCATGCTATGCCTGCTATTGCTTAGAGTTGTGTCAGGTCTGATTCATTGGGAATGAATTGGAGTGTTACGATATGTTCTGGTGCTGAGAGTTAAGTGTGTGAACACGATTTGGTAAAGGTAGCGGTGAGAGGCCATGTAGGAGTACATGGTGGGTTGTCTCACTGGAACCGCCCTTAAGCACTGAGTTCTATGTATGTTGTCCAATGACTCGATACTACCACACATTGGGTTCCGGTAACTCGACCCCTCTCGATTTATTAACCAACTTGATCTCTGTCCAGGAGTCGCAACTAGTTTCTGGTGTTTGTAGGTAGTGTTATTAGTCTACCAAGTGGCACCCGACCAGGTGGGCTTGGGACAGACTAGGCACCAGTGGCACGATGTACCAAGCGTAGATCCATCCGGCGAGGTGGGCTTGGGAACCCTGCACACATCGTTTGGGGCCGTGAGTGAAACCCCGACCAGATCTCCTTGCGGATGGAACCCGAATAGGCGATAAACCAGGATTGGAGTCTTGTGTGGTTAGTCAGGTCGTGGCCGACACCCTCGCCAGGCTTCCGCTTGAAGGTTGCCGAGATACATGACGTGTACATGGCGGTAAGTGGCGAGAGCGTGTGTGAAGAAGTACACCCCTGCAGGGTTAACATGATCTATTCGAATAGCCGGGTCCGCGGTTATGGACTTCTTGGATGCTTACATGGTACATAGACAACTTGAAGTGGATACTCTAAAATGCTCAAGACAAGTGTGAGTGCTATGGATGGCCTTCTCGTAGGGAGACGGGGATGAATCCATAGTAGTGTATTGTGTGGTGATTAGTGGACTCGTGTACGTTGTCTCACCTCAAGATTTTTCTGGTAGTCATAGAACAGGATAGCCATAGAGTCAAAGCTGGCTTGCTGCAACTAAACCCCACATTACCCTCTTGATACAAATGCATGTATGATAGGATCTGATGTAAGTCTTGCTGAGTACCTTTGTACTCATGTTGCTTTATTTATGATTTTGCAGCGGAGACTTCGGTCTTACTAGTGTTCTCATGGACTTCGACGAGTAGCTTGTACCTCAGCTACGATCTTGATCGGACGTTGTAGATAGTCAGGCTTTCAGCCTTTTCCATTTATAGATGTCTGTACTCAGACATGTAATGCTTCCGTTTGTTGCTTGATTGCTCTGAATGTTGGGTCATGTGACCCCTGTTTGTAATAAATGCTATGATGGCTCTTCTGAGCCTTTATCTATATGATTGTTGAGTTATGCTGTGATGCCATGTTGTACAGCACATACTTGCATGTTATGCGTACGTGTAATGTGTATTGCTATCTGTGGGATCTGACTATCTAGTTGTTTATTCTTAGTAGCCTCTCTTACCGGGAAATGTCTCCTAGTGCTTCCACTGAGCCCTGGTAGCTTGCTACTGCTCCGGAACACTTAGGCTGGCCGGCATATGTCCTTCTTCGATCCTGTGTCTGTCCCTTCGGGGAAATGTCACGCGATGAATACCGGAGTCCTGTTAGCCCAGTGCTACAGCCTGGATTCACTCGCTGATGACCAACACGTTCGATGCTGGGTCATGGATGCCTGTCCCTGTAAGTTAGTGCCACTTTGGGTTTACGACTAGCCATGTCAGCCCGGGCTCTTTATCATATGGATGCTAGCGGCACCATCATATACGTGTGCCGAAAGGCGCAAACGGTCCCGGGCAAAGGTAAGGCGACACCCGTGGGGATACCGTGCGTGAGGCCGCAAAGTGATATGAGGTGTTACATGCTAGATCGATGTGGCATTGAGTCGGGGTCCTGACAGCGTTGGTATCAGAGCCTGACTGCCTGTAGGATTACCAAGCCAAACCGGTCGAAGTTGAGTCTAGAAATTCTTTAGTTATGTAAGGGGATTGATTGTGGGAAGGAACGTAAGGCTCCTTTTACTCCTTATACCCCATGGCCTTCTGATCTGAGTCATCCTATCTTTCCTACGGGGTTAAGGAACTAGGTTTTCTCTTCCGTCTATCAGGATCACGTGTTACTACTCCGTAGTCCCATAGGATTGGTTGATCAGAGTCATACCCCAGTTTTGAGTATTTCCGGTGTAGTCTGTTTAGCACTATCTCAGAACCTTGAGTAATGTTGATGAGTATGTTACCACCCCATTCTTAGTAGGATGTCTCATTCTGAGCATTTTACTGCCGTTATGCTGCCGGAATTTTCCCTAGGAGTTCGAGAGATACTAATTCCTTGTCCTACATTCTACAGTCCATAGTTGATGCTGATTCCGTCCTTGGTTTCGTTTCTCAGGATGTCATCAGCTAAGCAAAGTTCCATTGCTCGTAGCCAGAACCACGGAGATGGTAGGGATGAGAACCTCCCGACCAGCCTTCGTTGACAGAGTTCATGCTAGAGATGGAGAGGAACAAGCGTGAGTCTAACCGCTTGTTGGCACGTATCGAGGAGAACACCGCACATCAGTTCAAAGGATCTGCTACCATTCATGACTTCATTCGCTTGCACCCACCCACTTTTCATCATTCCATCGAGCCACTCGATGCAGATGACTGGCTCCGTAGCATCACCCATAAGCTGCGTTCCGCGAACGTAGCTGAAGATGACAAGGTCACTTATGCCACATATCACATGGAAGGTCCTGCTAGTCTTTGGTGGCAGAACTATGAGGCTATGCTTCCAGCTGACCAGACTCCCACCTGGAGGGATTTCGTTGAGGCTTTTCGCGAGCATCACATTCCCCAAGCCCTCATCGATCGCAAGAGAGAAGAGTTCTGTAGTTTCACCCAGGGTAAGATGGTTGTTGATGCCTATAGTAGAGAGTTTGAGAACCTCGCCCGTTATGCCACAGAAGAAGTGTCCACGGACGCCAAGAAGCAGGCTAGGTTCCGAAAGGGTCTCAACCCCAAGTTGCATCGTGATCTCCACCTGCATCATTGTGATACATTCCAAGCTCTTGTGAACAAGGCCATTAATGCAGAGACAACTCAACTCACTTACGAGGAGTCTCGTAAGCACATTCGTGATTTGGGATCTTCCTACGGTTCTAGCTCTCAGAAGCGCCGGATTTGGGTTCCAAACTCCGCTCTTCCACCCAAATATGTACCGAGGCCATCTTATGTGGCACCTCATCAAGTTCAGCAGTATGCTCCACCCAGGCCTATTGGTGGACCGCCTTCTAATGCAGGTCCACATCCTACCTCCAAGATTTGTTACAAGTGTGGAGAGCCAGGCCACATTGCCCGTATTTGCACTCAGACCAGAGTTGCTCCACCCCAGCCCGAGAAGTCTATTGGCCATGGTAAGCCATCACGCAAGATGATCAGTGCCAAGTCAGCTCCCACTGAACATGGACGTGTGCATCACGTCTCAGCTAAAGACGCTCATGATGATCCAGATGTCGTTCTTGGAACACTCCTTGTCAACTGTCATCCGGCATCGGTTTTGTTCGATACTGGAGCATCTCATTCTTTCATTTCTGAAAGCTATGCCCGCTTGCACGACATGTCATTTTGTGATATGCCCTCCCCATTACTTATTCAAACTCCTGGATCCAAATGGCAAACTTCTAGGATAAGTTATGGCAATGAAATCCTTGTTGACAGACTTGTATTCCTTGCTTCCTTGATATCTCTCAAGTCTTCGGATATTAACATCATCTTGGGTATGGACTGGATGACAGCTCATCATGCCCAGATTGATTGTTTCACTAGGGCTGTTCAGCTCACACACCCATCTGGCAAGATAGTCACTGTCTCCACTAGAGTTGCAAAGCGTCAGCTCTATTCCCTTAATGCCAGCCCTCTTCCAGACCTTGAAGATATCCCGGTAGTCCGTGACTTTCCGGATGTCTTTCCAGAGGAACTGCCAGGTGTTCCGCCTGACAGAGATGTAGAGTTCATCATAGATCTTATCCCAGGAACTGCTCCAATCTCTAGGAGACCCTACAAGATGGCACCCTTGGAACTAGCCGAGCTTAAGAAACAACTTGATGAGTCCTTGCAAAAGGGTTTCATCCGTCCCAGTTCTTCTCCTTGGGCTTGCCCCGTCCTCTTTGTCAAGAAGAAAGACGGTACGGACCGGATGGTTGTAGATTATCGTCCCGTTAATTTGGTCACGATAAAGAACAAGTATCCGCTCCCCAGGATCAACGATCTGTATGATCAGCTCGCTGGATCCTCAGTCTTCTCCAAGATGGATTTGAGGTTAGGATACCACCAAATCAAAATCAGAAACGGGGACATTCCCAAGACAGCTTTTGTCACTTGTTATGGCCAGTACGAGTACACCGTCATGTCCTTTGGCCTAACCAACGCCCCAGCCACATTCTCCCGCTTGATGAACTCGATCTTCATGGAGTACTTAGATAAGTTCGTCGTGGTTTACCTCGATGATATTCTTATTTACTCGAAGAACGAGGAAGAGCATGCCGAACATCTTAGACTTGTGTTAGAAAAACTCAGAGAGCACTGCCTTTATGCCAAGTTCTCCAAGTGTGAATTTTGGTTGCCAGAAGTGACCTACTTAGGCCACGTAATCTCTGGTAAGGGCATTGCTGTCAATCCCGAGAGAGTTCAAGCCGTTCTCGATTGGACTCCACCTGAGACCGTTAAGCAAGTTAGGAGCTTCCTTGGTCTAGCCAGCTATTGTCGCTGCTTTGTTGAAAACTTCTCCAAAGTAGCCAAACCCCTCATGGAACTTCTCAAGAAAGATAAAAAGTTTGAGTGGTCCCCACAGTGTGAGTACAGTTTTTAGGAACTAAAAAGGCGCCTGACTTCTGCCCCCATACTTGTGCCACCGGATTTCACAAAGGACTTTGTTATCTATTGTGACGCCTCACGACAGGGACTAGGTTGCATTCTTATGCAGGATCGTCATGTGATTGCCTATGCATCTCGACATTTGCATCCACATGAGGAGAATTATCCTACACATGATCTAGAGCTTGCAGCCGTAGTCTATGCGCTCAAGACCTGGCGACATTACCTTCTTGGTAAACGTTGCGAGATCTACACCGATCACCAGAGTCTCAAGTATATCTTCACCCAACCGGATCTGAACCTTAGGCAAAGACGTTGGTTGGCGTTAATCACAGATTATGATCTAGGGATTACCTACACCCCAGGCAAAGCCAATGTCATGGCTGATGCTCTAAGCCGTAAATCCTATTGCAACAATCTCATGTTGCAACAAGGCCAACCACTTCTCCATGAGGAATTCTGTAAGCTTAATCTTCACATAGCTCCTCGCGGATTTCTTTCTACCTTGGTGGCGAAACCTACCCATGTGGATCTTATCATAGAAGCCCAGAAGCATGATACGGGGATTACCCGGATCAAGAGAAACATTGCCAAGGGTATTGCTGGTAGTTTCTCTATAGATGATCGAGGTGTTGTTTTCTTTGGGAACCGCCTGGTGGTCCCCAAGAAGCAACATCTTCGACAATTGATTCTCAAGGAGGTGCATGAATCTCCTCTCACGATTCATCCCGGTAGCACTAAGATGTATCAGGACCTACGCCAGAGGTTCTGGTGGACTTGGATGAAGAGAGAAATCGCTCAGTTTATTGCTAACTGTGACGTTTGTCGTCGCGTTAAGGCAGAGCATCAAAGGCCTGCCGGCACTCTTCAGCCTTTAGCTATTCCTGAGTGGAAATGGGATAAAGTTGGTATGGACTTCATCACCGGCTTTCCCAGGACCAAGAAAGCGAGTAACGCTATCTTCATAGTCGTTGATCGACATTCCAAAGTGGCTCACTTCCTTCCTGTTCGGGAGAGTATCACTGCTAGTCAGCTTGCTGACTTATACATTTCTCGAATAGTATCACTCCATGGTGTTCCACTGGAGATCAATTCAGACCGTGGCAGTCTTTTCACTTCTCATTTCTGGGAGAGTTTCCAAACTGCCATGGCAACCCATCTTTCCTTTAGTACTGCTTTCCACCCTCTGTCAAGTGGTCAGGTGGAAAGGGTCAACCAAATTCTCGAAGACATGCTTAGAGCTTGCGTTATCTCATTCGGTATGGATTGGGAGAAATGTCTTCCTTTTGCCGAGTTTTCTTATAACAATAGCTATCAATCCAGCCTCAAGAAAGCTCCTTTTGAAGTTCTCTATGGACGAAGATGTCGAACACCTTTGAACTGGTCAGAAACCGGTGAAAGACAATTCTTTGGACCGGACATGATCCAGGAGGCAGAAGAGCAAGTTCGCATCATTCGTGAGAATTTGAAAACAGCCCAGTCTCGTCAAAAGAGCCAGTATGACTGTCGTCATAAGGAAGTGGCTTACGAAATTGGCGACAACGCTTACCTTCGGGTTACTCCTTTGAAGGGTACCCATCGTTTCGGTATCAAGGGCAAGTTGGCTCCTCGTTACATTGGTCCTTTTCGTATTCTCGCTAAACGAGGAGAGGTTGCCTACCAATTGGAACTACCCCCACATCTTTCTCGAGTTCATGATGTCTTCCACGTCTCTCAACTCAGGCGTTGCTTCTCGGATCCCATCCGCGGAGTGGACCACGAAACGCTTGATCTCCAAGATAACCTCACATACCGAGAGTACCCGGTTCGCATTCTTGATCAAGCAGAGCGTGTCACTCGACGTCAGAACATCAAGTTTCTCAAAGTTCAGTGGTCTCATCATTCCGAGAGAGAAGCTACTTGGGAGCGAGAAGATCGTCTTCGACTGGAGTATCCCGCTTTCTTTCTGTCGACCCCCGAATCTCAGGACGAGATTCTTTCAAGTGGGGGCGAGTTGTCACATCCCTAGTCTGGTATGACCTAGACTAGCTAGTCATTGTGCATCATGTTTAAATTTTCATTAAATTTGAAATGAGGATTGGTGGAACCCTCAGAATCATTTCGAAAATGACCCAAATAAAAAATTCTCCAAAAGGGTCCAAGAAAATGCTCATGTTGCTCTCTGAAAATATTGGACAGAGATAAAAATCAAACCAATATTTTTAGGAGCTCATGGATATTTATTTTGGGCATTTGGAATTAATGCATAAATATTTGCATTGGAAATATATTAGTTATATATATTAATATATGTCCAAAAAATTATGCCACCTGTTAGGGAGCTCTAGAATAATATATCTAGCTCCTGCAAAAATTGGTATAAGGTAATAAAATGATTTAATATTTTAATTAAATCAAAATAAATGTCAGAAATATTAGAAAAAAAAAAGAAAAGAGGGAAACTTACCTGGACTTCTTACCTGGCGCCTCTGGCCAAGCCAGCAGGCGGCCCAGCCGCCTCCTCCTCTATCGTCTTCGTCCTCGACAGAGGGAGGGGAGCGTGCCCGGCGCGCGCGCGCGCCACCGCGCCACGCCACCTCCCTCTCTGCCTGCCTGCCCTCTCCCCTCCTCGTCTGGATGCCCCGGAGACGCCACGCCGCCACCCCGACCCCTCTCGCACTCTCCCTTGCCCTCCTTCTCTCCCCCTGCTCTCTCTCTCTCTCTCACCCGAGAATCACCGCCGCCGCCGACGAGCATCACCGTAGCCACAGCCTCCCCCTCACCTCCTCGACACGCTCCCCAGCTCCGCCTCGACCCCCTCTACCTCCTCGTCGAGCCACGCAAGACGGAGCACCCCGTGGAGCCGTCGCCGTCGCCATCTTCGCCTCCAGCCGCCGTGGATCTTCGCCGTCGATTCGGGAGCTACCGGGCATCCTCGAGCCCGCTTCGACGCCCGCTGCAACCGCGGTGAGCTCCTCCACCGTTTCCCCCTCTCCGCTTAGTCACCCGCTCGCCGTAGCCCTTTCCCCACCTTGGCCGAAACCCCGCCGCCGCCGAGCTCACCGTCGACGCAGCTCCGGTGACCATTTGGTCACCCCGGCGGGTCCAACACGTTCGTAAGGCCCCGTAGAGCATCCCTAGCGCGTTGTTTCTCTCGTCCTCGAGCTCCAAACGGGCTCTCGTGCACGACCGAACTCCGGCAGCCGCAGCCGAGCTCGCCGCCGTCGACTCCGGCCACCCCAGGCCCAGCCACGGCCACCGCCCGACGCGCCATCGTGCTAGCTCTCCAACGCGCCTAGCCGCGCGCCATTTGGAGCACCACAGAGGAAACCCGGGGCTCATGTACGCCGCAGACCTTGCCGGCAACTAACCGCCGGCGGGTTTGACTTGTTCGACCTGGGGTTTGACCCCCCAGGGTCACTGACGCGTGGGCCCCGTCGGCCAGGTGATTAGCTTAGTGCTAATCACCGTTAACTAACCCCCCCTGACACTGACAGTGGGCCCCCAGCGCCACTAACTTTTAATTAGGATTAAATTAACCCCATGTTTAACCCCCTGTCACTGACGTGTGGACCCCACACGTCAGGTTTGACCCCAGTCAGCCATAGTTGACTGCTGACGTCGTGCTGACGTCATGCTGGCGCAATAATATGATTTCTGGATTTAAATTAAATCAGGAAATTCCAGAAATTGTTTTAAAATTCAAAAATTCATATCAATTCAACCGTAGCTCAGATTAAAATAATTTATATATGAAAAATTATCAGAAAAAATGCAATCTTTCCATCTGTACTAGTTTCATGCATGACAAACCAACTTATACATGCTGAATATGAGAAAACACATTATGGCATATATAGGAGCTTATCTTGGAGATGCATTTGAACCTTTGGTTCAAATGGACTTCAAACCAAATGATTTCTAGTTGCATTAGCTCAAACAACATCACATCTTCATGCCATGTTCATGCATCATATTGTTGCATATGTTTGTGTATTGATTGCCGGCACTGTTCCTTCTCGATAGGTCCTGCTCCGGAGTCCGTTCCAGAGTGCCTGTCTATGAAGCAGTGCCTTCCTTGTTGATCTACCAGGCAAGCAAAACCCCTTGTTCATTCCGATAAAATCCTACTCTCTCGCTCCTGCTCTCAGTTATTGCATTAGGACAACAACGATTCATCTGCTACTTTGTGCTGCGGTAGTTGAACCCATTCCTCTGCATGACCTGTCATTGTCACAGTAAATAGTTGAAACCCACTAGCATGTGTAGGAGTTGATTGAAGCCATTGTTGTGTTCCTACCATGCTATGCCTGCTATTGCTTAGAGTTGTGTCAGGTCTGATTCATTGGGAATGAATTGGAGTGTTACGATATGTTCTGGTGCTGAGAGTTAAGTGTGTGAACACGATTTGGTAAAGGTAGCGGTGAGAGGCCATGTAGGAGTACATGGTGGGTTGTCTCACTGGAACCGCCCTTAAGCACTGAGTTCTATGTATGTTGTCCAATGACTCGATACTACCACACATTGGGTTCCGGTAACTCGACCCCTCTCGATTTATTAACCAACTTGATCTCTGTCTAGGAGTCGCAACTAGTTTCTGGTGTTTGTAGGTAGTGTTATTAGTCTACCAAGTGGCACCCGGCCAGGTGGGCTTGGGACAGACTAGGCACCAGTGGCACGGTGTACAATGCGTAGATCCATCCGGCGAGGTGGGCTTGGGAACCCTGCACACATCGTTTGGGGCCGTGAGTGAAACCCCGGCCGGATCTCCTTGCGGATGGAACCCGAATAGGCGATAAACCTGGATTGGAGTCTTGTGTGGTTAGTCACGTCGTGGCCGACACCCTCGCCAGGCTTCCGCTTGAAGGTTGCCGAGATACATGACATGTACATGGCGGTAAGTGGCGAGAGCGTGTGTGAAGAAGTACACCCCTGCAGGGTTAACATGATCTATTCGAATAGCCGGGTCCGCGGTTATGGACTTCTTGGATGCTTACATGGTACATAGACAACTTGAAGTGGATACTCTAAAATGCTCAAGACAAGTGTGAGTGCTATGGATGGCCTTCTCGTAGGGAGACGGGGATGAATCCATAGTAGTGTATTGTGTGGTGATTAGTGGACTCGTGTACGTTGTCTCACCTCAAGATTTTTCTGGTAGTCGTAGAACAGGATAGCCACAGAGTCAAAGCTGGCTTGCTGCAACTAAACCCCACATTACCCTCTTGATACAAATGCATGTATGATAGGATCTGATGTAAGTCTTGCTGAGTACCTTTGTACTCATGTTGCTTTATTTATGTTTTTGCAGCAGAGACTTCGGTCTTACTAGTGTTCTCATGGACTTCGACGAGTAGCTTGTACCTCAGCTACGATCTTGATCGGACGTTGTAGATAGTCAGGCTTTCAGCCTTTTCCATTTATAGATGTCTGTACTCAGACATGTAATGCTTCCGTTTGTTGCTTGATTGCTCTGAATGTTGGGTCATGTGACCCCTGTTTGTAATAAATGCTATGATGGCTCTTCTGAGCCTTTATCTATATGATTGTTGAGTTATGCTGTGATGCCATGTTGTACAGCACATACTTGCATGTTATGCGTACGTGTAATGTGTATTGCTATCTGTGGGATCTGACTATCTAGTTGTTTATTCTTAGTAGCCTCTCTTACCGGGAAATGTCTCCTAGTGCTTCCACTGAGCCCTGGTAGCTTGCTACTGCTCCGGAACACTTAGGCTGGCCGGCATATGTCCTTCTTCGATCCTGTGTCTGTCCCTTCGGGGAAATGTCACGCGATGAATACCGGAGTCCTGTTAGCCCGCTACAGCCCGGTTCACCGGAGTCCTGTTAGCCCAGTGCTACAGCCTGGATTCACTCGCTGATGACCGACACGTTCGATGCTGGGTCATGGATGCCTGTCCCTGTAAGTTAGTGCCACTTTGGGTTTATGACTAGCCATGTCAGCCCGGGCTCTTTATCATATGGATGCTAGCGACACCATCATATACGTGTGCCAAAAGGCGCAAACGGTCCCGGGCAAAGGTAAGGCGACACCCGTGGGGATACCGTGCGTGAGGCCGCAAAGTGATATGAGGTGTTACATGCTAGATCGATGTGGCATTGAGTCGGGGTCCTGACACTTATTTATCCTGAACATAGTCAAAAAGATCTTTGCAAATTATGTCGTAAACTCGCGCTTTAGTTCCACTATTTAGATATGTTCCTAGAGAAAATATAGTTGAAAGTTGACAGTAGCGATTATGCGGACAGTAGAAAGCTTATGTCCTTAATGCACCGCTCAGTGTGCTGAACCCCAACCGTCGTCTGTGGATGTTGCGAACGTTGGACATACACGTTTTGATAACTACGTGATAGTTCAGTTAATCAGTTTAGAGTTGAGGCACGAAAGACGTTTTCGAAAGACCGCGGAACATATGAGATGTTTTCGAGGGCTGAAATTGGGATTTCAGGCTCGTTCCCACGTCAAGAGGTATAAGACCTCTGACAATTTTCTTAGCCTGCAAACTAAGGGAGAAAAGCTCAATCGTTGAGCTTGTGCTCAGATTGTCTGAGTGCAACAATCACTTGAATCGAGTGGGAGTTGATCTTCCAGATGAGATAGTGATGTTTCTCCAAAGTCATTGCCACCAAGCTGCTAGAGCTTCGTGATGAACTATAACATATCAGGGATAGATATGATGATCCTTGAAGTATTCATGATGTTTGACACCGCGAAAGTAGAAATCAAGAAGAAGTATCAATTGTTGATGGTTAGTGAAACCACTAGTTTCAAGAAGGGCAAGGGCAAGAAGGGATACTTCATGAAACGGCAAATCAGTTGCTGCTCTAGTGAAGAAACCCAAGGTTGAACCCAAACCCGAGACTAAGTGGTTCTATAATAAGGGGAACAACCACTGGAGCAGAATTACCCTAGACACTTGGTAGATGAGAAGGCTGGCAAAGTCGATAGAAGTATATTGGATATACATTATGTTAATGTGTACTTTACTAGTACTCCTAGTAGCACCAGGGTATTAAGATACCGGTTCAGTTGCTAAGTGTTACTAACTCGAAATAAAAGAGCTATGGAATAAGCGGAGACTAGCTAAAGGTGAGCTGACGATATATGTTGGAACTGTTTCCAAGTTTGATGTGATCAAACATCGCACGCTCCCTCTACCATGAAGAATAGTATTAAACCTGAATAATTGTCATTTGGTGTTTGCGTTGAGCATAGACATGATTGGATTATGTCTGTTGCAATACGGTTATTCATTTAAGGAGAATAATGGTTACTCTATTTATGTGAATAATACCTTCAGTGGTCTTGCACCTAAAGGAATGGTTTATTGAATCTCGATCGTAGTGATACACATTTTCATGCCAAAAGATATAAGATAGTAATGATTGTACCACTTACTCGTGGCACTACCATGTAAGTCATATTGGTATAAAACGCATGAAGAAGCTCCATGTTGATGGATCTTTGGACTCACTCGTTTTTGAAAAGTTTGAGACATGCAAACCATGTCTATTGGTGTGTACGCATGAAGAAACTCCATGCATATGGATCATTTGGACTCACTTGATTTTGAATCACTTGAGATATGCAAATCATACCACATGGGCAAGATGACTGAAAAGCCTCGGTTTCAGTAAGATGGAACAAGGTAGCAACCTGTTGGAAGTAACACATTTTGATGTGTGCAGTCCAATGAGTGCTGAGGCATGCAGTGAATATCGTTATGTTCTGACTTCACAGATGATTCGAGTAGATGTTGAGTATATTTACTTGATGAAACACAAAGTCTGAATTATTGAATGGTTCAAGTAATTTCAGAGTGAAGTTAAAGATCATTGTGACAAGAGGATAAAATGTCTATGATATGATCATAGAGATGAGTATCTGAGTTACGAGCTTTGGCACGCAATTAAGACACTGTGGAAATTGTTTCACAATTAATACCGCCTGGAACACCATAGTGTGATGGTGTGTCCAAACATCATAGTTGCACCCTATTGGATATGGTGCGTACCATGATGTCTCTTATCGAATTACCACTATCGTTCATGGGTTAGGCATTAGAGACAACCGCACTCACTTTAAATAGGGTACCACGTAATTCCGTTGAGACGACACCGTTTGGAGAAACCTAAGTTGTCGTTTCTTAAAAGTTTGGGGCTGCGACGCTTATGTGAAAAAGTTTGGGGCTGCGACGCTTACTTGAGGGTTTTGGGGCTGCGTATACATGAGTTTCACCTCTCCCTGGTTCAGCCCTACCTCTCTCCCGCCTCCTCTCCCGCGGTGCTTGGCGAAGCCCTGCAGGATTGCCACGCTCCTCCATCACCACCACGCTGTTGTGCTGCTGTTGGATGGAGTCTTCCTCAACCTCTCCATCTCTCCTTGCTGGATCAAGGCATGGGAGACGTCACCAGGCTGTACGCGTGTTGAACACGGAGGTGCCGTTCGTTCGGCACTAGGATCTCCGGTGATTTGGATCACGACGAGTACGACTCCTTCAACCCCGTTCTCTTGAACGCTTCCGCTTAGCGATCTACAAGGGTATGTAGATGCACTCTCCTTCCCCTTGTTGCTGGTTTCTCCATAGATAGATCTTGGTGACACGTAGGAAAATTTTGAATTTCTGGTACGTTCCCCAACAGTGGTATCAGAGCTAGGTCTATTGCGTAGACTCTTTGCACGAGTAGAACACAAAGTAGTTGTGGGCGTTGATTTTGTTCAATATGCTTACCATTACTAGTCCAATCTTGTTTCGATGGTATTGTGGGATGAAGCGTCCCGGACCGACCTTACACGTACACTTATGTGAGACAGGTTCCACCGACTGACATGCACTTGGTGCATAAGGTGGCTAGCGGGTGCCAGTCTCTCCCACTTTAGTCGGAACGGATTCGATGAAAAGGGTCCTTATGAAGGGTAAATAGCAATTGGCATATCACGTTGTGGTTTTGCGTAGGTAAGAAACGTTCTTGCTAGAAACCCATAGCAGCCACGTAAAACATGCAAACAACAATTAGAGGACGTCTAACTTGTTTTTGCAGGGTATGCTATGTGATGTGATATGTCCAAGAAGAATGTGATGAATGATATGTGATATATGAGATTGATCATGTTCTTGTAATAGGAATCACGACTTGCATGTCGATGAGTATGACAACCGGCAGGAGCCATAGGAGTTGTCTTAATTTATTGTATGACCTGCGTGTCATTGAACAACGCCATGTAATTACTTTACTTTATTGCTAACCGGTAGCCATAGTAGTAGAAGTAATAAGTTGGCAAGACAACTTCATGGAGGCACGATGATGGAGATCATGGTGTCATGCCGGTGATGACGATGATCATGGAGCCCCGAAGATGGAGATCAAAAGGAGCAAAATGATATTGGCCATATCATGTCACTATTTGATTGCATGTGATGTTTATCATATTTATGCATCTTATTTGCTTAGAACGACGGTAGTAAATAAGATGATCCCTCATTAAAATTTCAAGAAAGTGTTCCCCCTAACTGTGCACCATTGCGAAAGTTCGTCGTTTCTAAGCACCACGTGATGATCGGGTGTGATGGATTCTTACGTTCACATACAACGGGTGTAAGACAGATTTACACACGCGAAACACTTAGGTTGACTTGACGAGCCTAGCATGTACAGACATGGCCTCGGAACACAAGAGACCGAAAGGTCGAGCATGAGTCGTATGGTGGATACGATCAACATGAAGATGTTCACCGATGATGACTAGTCCGTCTCATGTGATGATCGGACACGGCCTAGTTGAGTCGGATCATGTAATCACTTAGATAATTAGAGGGATGTCTATCTGAGTGGGAGTTCATGAGATGAGCTTATTTATCCTGAACATAGTCAAAAAGATCTTTGCAAATTATGTCGTAAACTCGCGCTTTAGTTCCACTATTTAGATATGTTCCTAGAGAAAATATAGTTGAAAGTTGACAGTAGCGATTATGCGAATAGTAGAAAGCTTATGTCCTTAATGCACCGCTCAGTGTGCTGAACCCCAACCGTCGTCTGTGGATGTTGCGAACATTGCACATACACGTTTTGATAACTACTTGATAGTTCAGTTAAACGGTTTAGAGTTGAGGCACGAAAGACGTTTTCGAAAGATCGTGGAACATATGAGATGTTTTCGAGGGCTAAAATTGGGATTTCAGGCTCGTTCCCACGTCAAGAGGTATAAGACCTCTGACAATTTTCTTAGCCTGCAAACTAAGGGAGAAAAGCTCAATCATTGAGCTTGTGCTCAGATTGTCTGAGTGCAACAATCACTTGAATCGAGTGGGAGTTGATCTTCCAGATGAGATAGTGATGTTTCTCCAAAGTCATTGCCACCAAGCTGCTAGAGCTTCGTGATGAACTATAACATATCAGGGATAGATATGATGATCCTTGAAGTATTCATGATGTTTGACACCGCGAAAGTAGAAATCAAGAAGAAGTATCAATTGTTGATGGTTAGTGAAACCACTAGTTTCAAGAAGGGCAAGGGCAAGAAGGGATACTTCATGAAACGGCAAATCAGTTGCTGCTCTAGTGAAGAAACCCAAGGTTGAACCCAAACCCGAGACTAAGTGGTTCTATAATAAGGGGAACAACCACTGGAGCAGAATTACCCTAGACACTTGGTAGATGAGAAGGCTGGCAAAGTCGATAGAAGTATATTGGATATACATTATGTTAATGTGTACTTTACTAGTACTCCTAGTAGCACCAGGGTATTAAGATACCGGTTCAGTTGCTAAGTGTTACTAACTCGAAATAAAAGAGCTACGGAATAAGCGGAGACTAGCTAAAGGTGAGCTGACGATATATGTTGGAACTGTTTCCAAGTTTGATGTGATCAAACATCGCACGCTCCCTCTACCATGAAGAATAGTATTAAACCTGAATAATTGTCATTTGGTGTTTGCGTTGAGCATAGACATGATTGGATTATGTCTGTTGCAATACGGTTATTCATTTAAGGAGAATAATGGTTACTCTATTTATGTGAATAATACCTTCAGTGGTCTTGCACCTAAAGGAATGGTTTATTGAATCTCGATCATAGTGATACACATTTTCATGCCAAAAGATATAAGATAGTAATGATAGTACCACTTACTCGTGGCACTGCCATGTAAGTCATATTGGTATAAAACGCATGAAGAAGCTCCATGTTGATGGATCTTTGGACTCACTCGTTTTTGAAAAGTTTGAGACATGCAAACCATGTCTATTGGTGTGTACGCATGAAGAAACTCCATGCAGATGGATCGTTTGGACTCACTTGATTTTGAATCACTTGAGATATGCAAATCATACCACATGGGCAAGATGATTGAAAAGCCTCGGTTTCAGTAAGATGGAACAAGGTAGCAACCTGCTGGAAGTAACACATTTTGATGTGTGCAGTCCAATGAGTGCTGAGGCATGCAGTGAATATCGTTATGTTCTGACTTCACAGATGATTCGAGTAGATGTTGAGTATATTTACTTGATGAAACACAAAGTCTGAATTATTGAATGGTTCAAGTAATTTCAGAGTGAAGTTAAAGATCATTGTGACAAGAGGATAAAATGTCTATGATATGATCATAGAGATGAGTATCTGAGTTACGAGCTTTGGCACGCAATTAAGACACTGTGGAAATTGTTTCACAATTAATACCGCCTGGAACACCATAGTGTGATGGTGTGTCCAAACATCATAGTTGCACCCTATTGGATATGGTGCGTACCATGATGTCTCTTATCGTATTACCACTATCGTTCATGGGTTAGGCATTAGAGACAACCGCACTCACTTTAAATAGGGTACCACGTAATTCCGTTGAGACGACACCGTTTGGAGAAACCTAAGTTGTCGTTTCTTAAAAGTTTGGGGCTGCGACGCTTATGTGAAAAAGTTTCAGGTTGATAAGCTCCCAAAGCGGATAAAATGCATCTTCATAGGACACCCAAAACAGTTGGGTATACCTCCTAATTCAGATCCGAAAGCAATAGGGATTGTTTCTTGAACTGGGTCCTTTTTCGAGGAAAAGTTTGTCTCGAAAAGTTGAGTGGGAGGATGGTGGAGACTTGATATGGTTATTGAACCATTACTACAACTAGTATGTAGCAGGGCACAGGAAGTTGTTCCTATGGCACCTACACCAATTGAAGTAGAAGCTTATGATAGTGATCATGAAACTTCGGATCAAGTCACTACCGTACCTCATAGGGTGACAAGGATGTGTACTACTTCAGAGTGGTACAGTAATCCTGTCTTGAAGGTCATGTTGCTAGACAACAATGAACCTACAAGCTATGGAGAAGCGATGGTGGGCCCAAATTCCGACAAATGGTTAGAAGCCATGAAATCCGAGATAGGATCCATGTATCAGAACAAAGCATGGACTTTGGTGGACTTGCCCAATGATCGGCAAGCCATTGAGATAAATGGATCTTTAAGAAGAAGACGGACGTGGATGGTAATGTCACCATCTATGAAGCTCGACTTGTGGCGAAGAGTTCTTCACAAGTTCAAGGAGTTGACTACGATGAGATTTTCTCATCTGTAGCGATGCTTAAGTCCGTCGGAATCATGTTAGCATTAGCTGCATTTATGAAATCTGGCAGATGGATGTCAAAACGAGTTTCCTTACCAGTTTTCGTAAGGAAAGGTTGTATGTGATACAATCGGTTTTGTCAATCCTAAGGATGCTAAAGCTATGCTAGCTCCAGCGATCCTTCTAAGGACTGGAGTAAGCATCTCGGAGTTGGAATGTACGCTTTGATGAGATGATCAAAGATTTTGGATTTATACAAAGTTTATGAGAAACTTGTATTTCCAAAGAAGTGAGTGGGAGCACTATAGAATTTCTGATGAGTATATGTTGTTGACATATTGATGATCAGAAATGATGTAGAATTTCTAGAAAGCATATAGGGTTATTTGAAAGGTGTTTTTCAATAGAAAACCTTGATTAAGCTACTTGAACACTGAGCATCAAGATCTATGAGGATAGATCAAAAACGCTTAATGGTACTTTCAAATGAGCATATACCTTGACATGATCTTGAAGGTGTTGAAGATGGATCAGTCAAAGAAGGAGTTCTTGCCTGAGATGTAAGGTATGAAGTTAAGACTTAAAGCTCGACCACGGCAGAAAAGAGAGAAAGGACGAAGGTCGTACCCTATGCTTTAGACGTAGGCTCTACAGTATGCTATGCTAAGTACCGCACCTGATGTGTGCCTTGCCACATGTCTGGCAAGAGGGTGCAAAGGTGACCAAGGAGTGGATAACCAAACAGCGGTCAAAATTATCCTTAGAGGAATAAGGATATGTTTCTCGATTATGGAAGTGATAAAGAGTTCGACGTAAAGGGTTACGTCGATGCAAGCTTTAACACCTATCCGAATGACTCTAAGTAGCAAACAGGATACGTATAGTGGAACAAACCATTTGGAATAGCTCCAAGTGGAGCGCGGAAGCAGCATTTACAATATGACATAGAGATTTGCGAAGTACATACGGATCTGAATGTTGCAGACCCATTGACTAAAACTTCTCTCTCAAGCAAAACATGATCAAACCCCAGAACTCATTGAGTCTTAATCACATGATGATGTGAACTAGTTTAATGACACTAGTAAACTGTTTGGATGTTGGTCACATGGTGATGTGACCTGTGAGTGTTAATCACATCGAGATGTGAACTAGATTATTGACTCTAGTGCAAGTGGGAGACTGTTGGAAATATGCCCTAGAGGCAATAATAAATAAGTTATTATTATATTTCTTTGTTCATGATAATAGTTTATTATCCATACTGTAATTGTATTGATAGGAAACTTAGATACATGTGTGGATACATAGACAACACCATGTCCCTAGTAAGCCTCTAGTTGACTAGCTCGTTAATCAATAGATGGTTACGGTTTCCTGACCATGGACATTGGATGTCATTGATAACGGGATCACATCATTAGGAGAATGATGTGATGGACAAGACCCAATCCTAAGCCTAGCACAAAGATCGTGTAGTTCGTATGCTAAAGCTTTTATAATGTCAAGTATCTTCCGCTTAAGGTTGATAAGCTTCAGGTTGATAATGCCTAGGGTTTGGGGAGGGGGTGCTTCCACCTAACTTGGGGGGCAAGTTTCCCCCTCTCCCTCCTTGGCCGCCACCCTTAGATGGGATTGGGGCAGCCGCACCCCTTGGGGTGGAAACCCTGGAGGGGGCGCACCCCCCTCCCTCTCCCCTATATATACTTGAGGGTTTTGGGGCTGCATATACATGAGTTTCACCTCTCCCTGGCGCAGCCCTACCTCTCTCCCTCCTCCTCTCCCGCGGTGCTTGGCGAAGCCCTGCTGGATTGCCACGCTTCTCCATCACCACCACGCCGTTGTGCTGCTGCTGGATGGAGTCTTCCTCAACCTCTCCCTCTCTCCTTGCTGGATCAAGGCATGGGAGACGTCACCGGGCTGTACGTGTGTTGAACGCGGAGGTGCCGTCCGTTCGGCACTAGGATCTCCGGTGATTTGGATCACGACGAGTACGACTCCTTCAACCCCGTTCTCTTGAACGCTTCCGCTTAGCGATCTACAAGGGTATGTAGATGCACTCTCCTTCCCCTCGTTGCTGGTTTCTCCATAGGTAGATCTTGGTGACACGTAGGAAAATTTTGAATTTCTGCTACGTTCCCCAACAAGATCAGGGTAACAACGGGGCTGTGCGGGGGCTGTGGCCCGTCTAGCTAGGGTTTTATTTATGTTTACCACATCATGAGCCCAGTTGTGTTTTTTTCTTGCTGAAAATGGCTAGCCTAGTTCTATTTTTTTAAACAAATACCCAAACAAGGCCTACTTGCTTTGTCGGCCCTACTGGGCTGTAAATGTTTCAAGACGAGGAGAGTTTCATTCGGTTTGCCCAGAAATGGCCTGTACATTTTTAAAACACATCAAACCGGGAATTAGTTTCAATTTTTTTCATTACAAGATCTTAAATTCCATTGATTTTTATGCGTGGACAATTATTTGGATTTTATATTTATATAAATTATTTTTCAAAATAGTTTGAATGTGAATCAATGTTTCTGGATTAAAAATAGTTGACCACACCGAAATATGCAAAATTTCGTATACTTTTTAACCGTGGCCACAATATGGGGTGTAATGCTAACGAAAAGAAGATGGGATCCAAAAAATCTTAAGAATTAGCAAATGGGTTGTACATTATTAAAAATAATGGCAGATGGGCTGTATGCTGTTTTCCACATATTTGAGGTTGACTTGTGCGCCTACTACAGGTTAACGTGTATGCTTTCATAAAAAAAAGGTTGACGCACATGCAACGCCCTGTCAACTTAGTCAACACACGAGAGCAGTGACTATTGGATATCCATCCAATGGCTGTCGTGCTTCTTCAATCTCTGCTCTTCATGCTCCAGCCGCTCAAACAAGCACCAGCGGGACTGCCTGCTCCCTCCTCCCGCGGCCGGCTATGCTGCCGCGCAGGCCTCACAGCCCCACCGTACTCCCATCACTAGCCTAGCCATTCCTCTACTCACCCACACATGTTGTTATTCTCCGGCGACGGCTAACGAACCAGTAAACCCTCGTACTCCTCCGCGTGGGAAAAAACTGCCGAGTATTCCCTGGCTCCGTGTTGTTCCCTTCCTAGGCCTCGCCATTGTCCACTGCCCTGGTGCTCTCGGTGCGACCTGGTCAACGTGTTCAATGAACGACATCCATCAGAAGTGGACTGTACGTGGAGGGGCTGACAGCTGGGTCCACGGCCGCACGCAAGGAAATGCCTCCTTATTACGCACAAAATAATGATTCCTCCACCTGACAGCTAAGACCCACAGGAAGGGCCTCTGTATTTCGCGAAAAAAATGTTCCCCCCGCTGACAAGTCAGACCCACCAGCTATATCTTCGCACGCAAGGAAGTGCCTCCTTATTACGCCCAAAAAATGAATACCCCCCTACTAGCTGGGACCCACCATATTGTTGGGCTGACTTGTGGGCCTACTAAGTTGACGGGGACGAAGGGCTTTGTCAACTTAGTCAATACTCCAGCTTCGTGCCGCCTGCTCCATCCAACGGCCATACTGCTTCGTGCCGCCTGCTCCTGCCTCCCGTGGTCGGCTGTGCTACCGCCTGCTCCTGCCTCCCGTGGCCCGGCTCCACGTCGTCCCCTTCCTAGGCCTTGCCATCGTCCACCGCCGTGGTGCTCTCGGCGCGGCGTGGTCAATGTGGTCAACGACCGACTTTCATCGGAAGAGTACTATACGTGGAGAGGCTGACAGCTGGGTCCATGAAAGCCGCAAGGAAGTGCCTCCTTATTACGCGGAAAATTATTATTCCTCCACCTGACAGCGGGGACCCACCGGACGGGCCACTAGTATTTTGCGAAATAAATCGTTTCCCCCTGACTGCTGGGACCCATCGGATGGGCCACCATATTTCGTGAAAAAAACATCCCCCCCGCTTCAGCTCGGACCCACCGGAAGTGCCTCCTTATTATGCACAAAAAAATGAATACTCCCCCGGCTAGCTGGGACCCACCTTGGTGGGAGGCTGTCTTGTGGGCCTACTAAGTTGATGGGGCCGAAGGGCTTTGTCAACTTAGTCAATATGAACGATTCTAGCTCCACTGACCGTACAATGTCCATCCAACAGCCGTAGTGCTTCTTCAACAACTGGTCTTCTTGCTCCAGCCGCCCAAAGCAGCGCCGGTCGTGCCACATGCTCCTGCCTCCCGTGGCCGGCTGTGCTCCCGCGGAGGCCTCACCGCCCCTACTATTCCCACCGCTGGCCAGGCCCTGCGGTGACGGCAGCCTCACACCGCAGCCGAACCAGTGAACCCTCGTACTCCTCTCCGCGCGGGCTTCCACTGCCGCGTCTTCCCTGGCTCCACGTCGTCCCCTTCCTAGGCCTCATCGTCGTCCACCGCTGTGGTGCTCTCCGCACGGCGTGGTCAACGTGGTCAAGGAATGACTTCCATCGGAAGAGTACTGTACGTGGAGAGGCTAACAGCTGGGTCCACGGCCACAGCCCAGTTTTTTTGTGATTTGCCAATTAAGTCGCTTTGTTAGGCCTGTTGGGCTGCAAATCTTTCAAGACGAGGAGAGCTTTTTATTCGGCTGGCCAAGAAAATGGCCCATCAGTAATGAGAAATGGGCTGTACATTTTTAAAACACATCAAACCGGCAATTAGTTTCAAATATATTTTTTCATTTCAAGATTTTAAATTACATTATTTTTTATGCATGGAGAATTTGTTGGATTTTATATTGATATACATTTATTTTTAAAATCAGTTTGAATGTGAGTCGAAATTTCGGGATTAAAAACAGTTCGGACTGCACCGAAAAATGCAAAATTTTGTATAATTTTTTAACCTTGGCCACAATATGGGCTCAATGCTAACAAAAAGAATATGGGCTCCAAAAAAACCTTAAGAATTAGCAAATGGGCTGTAAATTATTAGAAATAATGGAAGATGGGCTGTATGCTGTTTTCCACAGATTTGAGGCTTTCCTAAAAAAAAGGTTGACGCACAAGCAGTGATGGTTGGATGTCCATCCAACGGCCGTCGTGCTTCTTCAATCTCTGCTCTTCCTGCTCCAGCCGCTCAAACAAGCACCGGCGGGACTGCCTGCTCCCTCCTCCCCGCCGCCGGCTGTGCTTCCGCGCAGGCCTCACCGCCCCACCGTACTCCCATCGCTGGCCTAGCCATCCCTCTACTCACCCGCACCTGTTGTTATTCTCCGGCGACGGCAGACGAAACAGTAAACCCTCGTACAGTCGTACTCCCCTCCGCGTGGGCATCCACTGTCGCGTCTTCCCCAGCTCCGCGTCGTCCCCTTCCTAGGCCTCGCTGTCGTCCACCGCCGTGGTGCTCTCGGTGCGGCGTGGTCAATGTGGTCAACGACCGACTTCCATCGGACATGGACTGTACGTGGAGAGGCTGACAGCTGGGTCCACGGCCGCAACAAGGAAGTGCCTCCTTATTACGTGCAAAATAATTATTCCTCCACCTGACAGCAGGGACCCACCAGACGAGCCACCATATTTGGCAAAAAAAATGTTTCCCCCTGACTGCTGGGACCCACCAGCTACACCTTCGCACGCAAGGAAATGCGTCCGGGCAAAAAAAAAAACGATTCGCCCCCCTGACTGCTAGGACCCACCAGCTACATCTTCGCTGGCAAGGAAGTGCCTGACAGTCGAGACCCACCTGGTCGAAGCGTACGTAGCGTTGTCATTCTGGTCACGAACGTGTACGTACATACTGGTCGATGTAGAGGCGCGCACGTGTCGTAGATGTAGAGGCGCGCACGTGTCGTAGTAGAGGCGCGCACGTAGCATGTACACGTACGTACAGCGGCGAGGGTGCAAGAAAGAAAATACGGCCACGTACGTACATACGGGCAGGGTCTCGAATGCCTACTCGCGCATACGTACATGGCTGGGTCGGAATGGAGAAACAGCGTCGTCGTCGTGTTCATGGGGAGGCAACGGAATGCGTCGTGTTCATCGGGAGGCAACGGAACGCGTGGGAGCCAACCGGCTGGGTCGGAACGGAATGTGTGGTCATGTTCATCGGGAGGGCTTGGACGGAACAGGCGATGGAAACGAGGCCTGTCGTACCACACAACGGAGGAAACGGCCTTGTGTTCGACCGGCCACGTTCGAAACGGGATCCTATTCATCGGGAGGGGTCTGGCGTACCGCAAAACGGAGGAAACGGACCTCCTACGGTCGAAACGGGGGTCCTATTGATCGGGAGGGGAGTGGCATACCGCAAAACGGACGAAACGGGGGAAGGGTGTGGCGTACCGCAAAACAGGACTCCACGGGATACTGTTCATCTCCACCGTCGACCTCCTCCAGCCTCCACGGGCTACCGTCGACCTCCTCCAGCCTCCACGGGCTCCTGTTCATCCAGCCTCCACCGCGCGCTACTCCACCGGCTACTGTTCAACTACCCCTCCATGGGTACCCCTCCACCGTCTACTATTCATCCAGCCCTCCACACCATGGGGTCCTGTTCAACCACCCCTCCACGGCCACCCCTCCACCGTCTACTGTTCATCCAGCCCTCCACACCACGGGTTCCTGTTCATCCAGAGGCAACGCCACCGCTCACTGTTCATCCAACCCCCCCCCCCCCCCCGCAATGCTCACTGTTCATCCAATCGATCGGCTTCAGTTAGCAGTAGTAGCGAAGGAATCGCTCCATCGGGTTCAGTTAACAGCCATTGACCGATCGCTCGGGTTCAGTAACACATAGCCTGCAGTGCAATCGCTCGGGTTCAGTTTGAGCCCAATGCCTCGCTCGGGTTCAGTTAGAGCCAACGCCTCGCACACACGTGCGTACGTACGAGAGAAACGCGCATCGCTCGGCCCCCGACCTCCCACCGTAACCGGCAACTCCCTGAAACTTTCCTCCCCCTTGCTTCTACCACGGTTTTTTTCGTCATGGACGGTCCAAAGAATGTCATGCAGCTGCGTCTTCGGCCCGCCCAGGACGAAAAGCCCATTTTCTATCATGATTTTTTGTCATAGAAGTAGGAGCCCACCACATCTATGATGATACCGGGTTTTGTCACAATTATCGTCATAGAAGTGTCATATGTATGACAGAAAAAAATTCGTTCGGCCCAAAATGTCACAGATGTGTCTTTTTTTGTAGTGAGTACGACGATATGACCGAGGTGGAAATCTGTGGAGGGGGGCACCGCACACGGCTAAACAATCAACTTGTGTGTTCTAGGGTGCCCTCCTGCCCCCGTATATAAAGGAGCAAGGGGGAGGCCGGCCGGCCCTCCTAGGGCGTGCCAAGAGAGGGGAATCCTACTAGCACTCCAAGTCCTAGTAGGTTTCCACCTAAGGAAGAGGGGGAAGGAGGAAGGAAGAGGGGGAAGGGAAGGAAAGGGGGGTGTCGGTGTCAAAACCGACGGATCTCGGGGAGGGGGTCCTGAACTGTGCATCTAAGGCTAATGGTAACAGGAGGCAGGGGACACAATGTTTACCTAGGTTCGGGCCCTCTCTAGGCAGGGGACACAATGTTTACCTAGGCAGGGGACACAATGTTTACCTAGGCAGGGGACACAATGTTTACCTAGGCAGGGGACACAATGTCTACTTGATTGATCTTGATGATATGAGTATTACAAGAGTTGATCTACCACGAGATCGTAGAGGCTAAACCCTAGAAGCTAGCCCTTGATTATGATTCTTATTTTCCTATGGACTAAACCCTCCAGTTTATATAGACACCGGAGGAGGCTAGGGTTACAACAGAGTCGGTTACAGAGAAGGAAATCTACATATCCGAATTGCCACGCTTGCCTTCCACGCAAAGGAGAGTCCCACCCGGACACGGGACGAAGTCTTCAATCTTGTATCTTCATAGTCCAACAGTCCGGCTATCCGAGGACCCCCTAATCCAGGACTCCCTCAGTAGCCCCTGAACTAGGCTTCAATGACAATGAGTCCGGCGCGCAGATTATCTTCGGCATTGCAAGGCGGGTTCCTTCTCCGAATACTCCAGGGTAGATTTTGAACACATGAATCGTGTCCGGCTCTGCAAAACAAATTCCACATACCACCATAGAGAGCACAATATTCCACAAATCTAATTTGCTGACAACTTTTCATAGCGTGACATGACGCTGCGACCCGGACATGACGCTGCGACCCGGTCATTATAGCGTGACATAACTTTTCATAGACCTGTCCTTTTCTTTCCATGCCCGATCCTTCCCTTCCCCTACCTCGAGTTCCAACACCCAAGGCTCAGTCCAAGCGCTCCAGACCTTCAACCATGTCCGAATCCAACCTTCAAGGCCGGTGGATGGCCTCTTCCGTCACAGAGGAGGACATCAAGAAGCTTAGGGAGGCTACGTATCTGAACGCCGAAATCCCTCACAGGCTAACTACTCAAGGGCAGGTCATCCCCACTCCCGAACCCAATGAGAGTGTCGTATTCGTTTCCCACTTCCTCTGAGGGCTACGTTTTAGTCTTGATCCCTTTGTTAGAGGGTTCATGTTCTATTACGGGCTAGATTTCCATGATCTAGCTCCAGATGCCTTCCTTCATATCTCGTCATTTATCATCGTGTGTGAGGCCTTCCTCCGTATTACTCCACACTTCAGTTTGTGGCTCAAGACCTTTAATGTAAAGCCTAAGATGGTCGACAAGCGACACGCGGAGTGCGGAGGCGCTATAATAAGCAAAGGTGCTGACACCCCATGGCCAAAGGGTTCCTTCCGGAGATGTTTGAGCTATGGCAACGGGAGTGGTTTTACATCATAGCACCCCGAGGTACCAAGAGGGCAGCCGCCCCAGCCTTCCGCTCTACCCCTCCGCCCCAACTGGCATCATGGGTCAACAAAGGGCTGGACTGGGGGCCAGTTAATGACGTGCTGACATTGCAAAGCCGCATACGAGATCTCCTCGAGAGTGATATCATTCTCGTCAAAGTAATTCAAGTAATGTTAGTTCGTCGGGTCCTGCCATGCCAACGTCGATCTCTCTGTATGTGGGAGTTCAACCCGGAAGGACCGCGAACCATTCAACCCTTCTTCGGCGTGACGCTCGAAGGGATGTATCGATTATTCTTTGGATCACGAATAAAGTGTCCGGAGACCAACGAGGATGTGGGTCTCAACTGCAACCGTCCAGATACCCAAGTAAGTAACTCCGCGACCGAACACGCTGTCATTATGTTTGTCACAACATTATTCTGAACAATTACCCTCGACCAGGACTGGATAAGAAAGGCGGAGAGGATCAGGTGTTCGGCCCCTCTTCCTGAAGGCTCGCCGGATCCTGTACTAACCAGGATGCTGGCTAGCGCACCTTATCAAGTGCCATCAGGAGAAGACTGTCGGTGTCAAAACCGGCGGATCTCGGGTAGGGGGTCCCGATCTGTGCGTCTTAGGCTAATGGTAACAGGAGGCAAGGGACACAATGTTTACCCAGGTTCGGGCCCTCTCGATGGAGGTAAAACCCTACTTCATGCTTGATTGATATTGATGATATGGGTGTTACAAGAGTTGATCTACCACGACGTCGTAGAGGCTAAACCCTAGAAGCTAGCCTATGATGATTATGATTGTGATCGTCCCTCTAAGGACTAAACTCTCCATTTTATATAGACATTGGAGAGGGCTAGGGTTTACATGGAGTCGGTTACAAAGAAGGAAATATAATATCCGGATCGCCAAGCTTGTCTTCCACGCAAAGGAGAGTCCCATCCGGACACGGGATGGAGTCTTGAGTCTTGTATCTTCACACTCCAACAGTCCGACCAAAGCATATAGTCCGGCTGTCTGGATACCCCCTAATCCAGGACTCCCTCAGTAGCCATTTAACCAGGCTTCAATGATGATGAGTCCGGCGCGCACTTTTGTCTTTGGCATTGCAAGGCGGGTTCCATCTCCGAATACTCCAAGGTAATCATCGAACACTTTAAACCGTGTCCGGATCTGCAAGATGATCTTTACATACCACCATAGAGAGAATGATATTTCACCAATATAATCCGCTGACAACTTTAGACAAAGTGACATGACATTACGGTCGGGTCATTATTCGAACAGTTCCTCCACAACCAGCCATAGCACATATTGCGGGCGGTTTCCTTGGCACGTCTTGTCACAACAGAGATCATGTCCCCTTATTACGGGATTTCCATCAATACGGGTATGGGTAACCCAACCGCGCAATCAATCGTGGCGCTTGGGAAATAATCAATTCTCAATGGGAAAGTGGGGAGGTGCACCGTTCTTGTCGCCTCTATAACGGGATAAGGATTCCCCATTTTCACCCACGCCTTCTTCCTCCTCTGCTTATCCATTCCCACACCATCGAGCTCCAGCGCCCTGGTTCACGCTTTCTCCACACAGCCAAACATGTCCGGAGCAGGAGGCAAGTGGGTGGCCTCCACCGTGAAGGAGGAGCATATTGCGAAGCTCCGGGCGGCCGGATACTTGGCCGCAGACATCGCGCACCGGCTACCGGATGAAGGGCAGGTCACTCCAACTCTGGAACCCCATGAGAGGATCGTATTTCTTGCCCACTTTGTCCGTGGACTGGGATTTCCACTTCATCCCTTCATCCGCGGGCTCATGTTCTACTACGGGCTAGATTTCCATGATCTAGCCCCAAATTTCGTCCTCAACATCTCGGTGTTTATCGTCGTGTGCGAGGCCTTCCTCCGCATCAGGAATCACTTCGGCATGTGGCTACGAATCTTCTGCGTGAAGCCGAAGATCGTGAGCGGCCAGCCAGCGGAGTGCGGAGGCGCCATGGTGGGCAAGATGCCTAATGTCACCTGGCTCGACGACTCCTTCGCGTAGACCATGAAAGGGTGGCAATCGGGGTGGTTCTACATCACCGAGCCGCGCGACACCAACTGGGCGGCGGCCCCCGAGTTCCGATCCGGACTCCCCATGCGGCTCACCTCCTGGGAAAAGAAGGGCCTGGCCTGGGGCGAACCTGTAGAGCTGACCGGACTTCAGAACTGCATCAAGAATATGAAGGACAAGAAAATCAAGCTTGTCAACATGGTCCAAGTCATGCTTGTCCGCCGGATTCTTCCATGCCAAAGGCGGGCTTTTAATCTGTGGGAGTTCGTCCCAGCCGAACACCAGACGCTTCAAAAGCTCTACGGCATGACACACAAGGGTGCATGGAAGGCGCTGTTCAAGGCCTCAGAGATACCTCCTCCCACATCCGAGGACCGCGGACTTAACGCCACGCGGCTCCCCCTTCCGGTGAGTTTTTTGACTACCACCGGATGCAGTCTTTCCCACTGTACTCATGAGGGAATCTTAAGTCATTGTGTATATTTGGTCAGGAGTATGTGGAGACAGCGGAGCAGATTGACTGTCCGGCTCCACTGCCAGAAGGCCCAGCAGATGCTCTCCTGACGGAGATGCTAGTCTCGGCGCCCTACAAGGCACCGGAAAAGAAAGCCGAAAAGAAGGCCCCGAGGATCAGGAAGAGTCTCTGGCGTAAGGTCACCTCGTCCGAAGACGATGAGGAACACTCCTCCCCCGAAGGGGAGGAAGAAGAGGAAGGGGCCGCCCCATCCGGAGAGGATGGGGGGCCTAAGAAGGTGGGCCAGGGGACCGAGAAGGGTCCCCGGCGCAAGGCCGTCATACCCTCGTCGTCCAAAGACGACGAGGCAGATTCCTCCCGCGGAGGCGGGGGGAAACACGAAGAAACTCTGCCTCCCTGCACTAGGGAGGAAAAGAAGAGGAAAGCCGCCCCGGAGGGGGAGGATAGGATGCCCAAGAAGGGAAAGGTGTCCCTTTCGGATTACTCCACCACCACCGCCTATAGCGAGGAGGAGCGGCTGCCCAGGGGGAAGCCCCTAGTAAGATCGTAAGTATCCGCACTCTATTGTACTTTAGTGTGACTTTGCTTAATAGCCTTGTTATAACACCGAACATATATGCAGTCCGGCCAGGGTCCATCCCGATGTATCATCTTCGGATGGGTCCTTGAGTGATTCAGCGATGAACTCGCTCCCGAATGCCACTACTCCTCGGCCTGCGGATGACACGGAGGTGTTGTCCCAAAGGCTCCCAGAGCAGGGGGAGGTGGCTCTGGAGACGCCCCAAGGCGGCATTCCATACGCCGGGCATACGGGGTATAAGATCCCCGCGGATCATGCCGATGAGAGCCGCAGCAAGCCGGGCTCTCAGCCGGATACTGTGCCGGAACCTTTGATGGTTCCGGATTCAGGTAGGCGGCCCCTCGCTAGGGAGGGCGAGTCGTCCGTGCCGATGACTTCCGTTACACCAGAGGAGTCGGATAGTCTGCTGGAAGCGCTTCGTGGCGCTTCCATGGATGAAGAGCACCGTACTCTTATGAGTGCGGTGATTCAGAAGGTTCTGTCTGCCAACAGCGGACTAACCGAAGCCTGCACCAGCCTCCTGACAGGCTTTGATGTAAGTAATAAAAATGTGTGAAATTATCACCCGATAGGGAGTATCCCCTGATACTCTGTTTGGTGTTCGAAACGAAAAGCCAAACAGAGGGTCAATTATAATCCGCAGGAGTCTAATAGTAGGTGTGCATGTGAATAAGCAGACTGTGCTTCTTGCCGCTGCTGTCTGCACGGCCGAGGTCGCCGGACTTAAACGAGACCTGGAGCAGGAACAGGGAGAGCTCGGCCTCACGAAGAGGCAGCTCGAAGAGAACAAAGGTGAGTGATACCCCGTCCGCATATCATAAAAAATAGACAAAATTGGTTGTTCTAATGACAAAGCATCGTGACTTTGTAATAGGGGCCACCACCGAGGTGGCATCTCTGAAGAAAGCGTTGTCCGAGGCCGAAGACAAGGCGGCCCTGGAGCGCAAGGAGCGCGAAAAGAAAGATGCTAGAGTGGGCAAGGTACATCAAGAGCTCCAGGAGCTCGGCAAGAAGTTCGAGTCCTTGGAGCATGATCTTAAGATGAAGAGACTGAGCTTGCGAAGGCCCTTGCGAGTGTGAAAGACGCCAAGGCCGAAGCCGAAAAGGCACAACAGGAAATCAAGGCGGCCAAGAAGATAGCGGCGGGTAAGACATTCTTTATGCAAAGCAAGCATGTGGAGGAGACATTTCTTTTACTTACCCAGATTCGGAGCTCTCCAGGGGCATTCGCAGATTTGCCACACAGCATATCTGATGCTGCGGAGTTCTACCGTACCAAGGAGGGGGGCTCAACGGAGAAGCTGTTCTGGTCCCAGTATGGTGGAGCCGAACACCCAGTGCCTCTGAGTGACCAACTGAAGCAGTTGTTTGAACTCCACAGGGCGGTCGAAGTGGCTATGAAAGATTTCATAGTCCGGATGTGGCCTGGTGAGCCCTTGCCTGCCAGCTACTTCGGCCTGATAAAGCGGATGGTAAACGTCTGTCCGTGGCTTGAGGTGATCAAGCGATCCATTTGCATTGAGGGTGCCCGCCGGGCCTTTGCCCGTGCGAAGGTGCACTGGGGCAAGCTGGATGCGGAGAAGCTGGTGAAGGACGGGCCGTCGGAGGGCAAGGCGCATCGTTGTCCCGAAAAATATTATGATGGTGTTATGAAAGGCGCTCGTCTCGTGGCCGATGAATGTACCAAGGACACGATCCTTGAGTAAATGTACTTCTGTCATTGTTGTAATATAAAGACGAAGCTACTTGTGCTGTATAGCGCTTTTTGATTTAAAATATTACCTTCTGTGCGGCTGTTTATAAAATTCTGAAAGTAGGACAGTCGTCGGCTTCCGCCCCCACGTAACTAGTACTGGGGTGTTCTTGGAAATACCTGGACACTCTTTATCCATATTTTTGGTCCCTTAAGGAGGAGTCTGGCGCAGCGAACAAGGCAATCAGATTATGCAGCTTTATAACTTTCACTTAGCCATAGAAATCTACAATTTTAAATTTCGGCGAAGCCCCTAGAATTCGGAAAGCCGAATTGGGGCGCTATATACGCCCTAAATTGGACGAAGCCGATTCCTCGCCTAAAGCGGAAAAAATGTTTAAGGGTTTTAAGACCTCTCGAACAGCGACCAGCTCTCGCCGCATCATGTCGGTCAGTTTTTGGCTTTCTCTACTGAGGTGCTCGTCCAGAAGAACCGGGACACAATCACAGTAGTTCTCTCTGCGCTACCTTAGCCGATATAACGAATTGTAAGGTACCAAAACAAGGGAGCCGGGCAAACCCAACTATTGACCCAAGACATGATTCGGAGCTGATGCATATAGTGCTATAAGTTCAGGGTGCCGCACTGTTGAAAGTGTTCGGACTTGTCTTGCCGTATTGTGGGGCGCCATAAGAAGCCCCTGGCAAACTGAATGTACCAAGGTGTACGGATGCAATATTAAATAAACATTTATAGGAAAAATGTGCAAATAGGAATAATAAGCTGATGCTATATATTATCTCCCACTGATGAAAAATACATTTAAGCGTATGTTTACAATGAGTGTGTTTAAGCAGAAGTAAATAGGACTATTTAACATGTCCTATCCAAGGGCAGGCTGCATGTAGGTGTGTAAAACAGGTATAACAATCATGAACAGATTCCACTTGGGTATTTCCTTTGTGCACAAAGCCTGTTGCCTCCTTGGTTTTCTCTCCTGTGTAAGTCCGACAATCTGGCTTTTCTGAAGAGGCGGCCCTAAAGCAGTGTCCTGAAAGATAAAAGGGGGGGTTATTAAAGTATGTTGCGGTTATACCACATTGTTGACTGAGTCACTATTGCGCCTCCGCCTATGCCCATGGTATTTTGAGTGCGTAATTGTGTACGCGCGTCACGAATGCTGCTTTGAGGGGGCTTGAGCGGAGGCCGGACTGCTAGTCGCGCTCTTGGCGTGCCAGGCGATCCTGTTGCGGGGTGCTCCGGACTCGCTTGACGGTGTTCGAGGTTGTCGTCACCGGATTGGTGGTTTGTGGGAGAAGGCCACATTGTACTTCCGCCGCGAGGGCTGCAGTATGTTCTTCTGTACGGAGAGAGCGGTCCATGTTTCCATTGACTGTTATGACCCTGCGAGGTCCTGGCATCTTGAGCTTGAGGTATGCATAGTGTTGTACCGCATTGAATCTAGGGATTGCGGTTCGTCCAAGCAGTGCGTGGTAACCACTACGGAAAGGGACGATATCGAAGATTAACTCTTCGCTTCGGAAGTTATCCGGAGATCCGAAGACCACTTCCAATGTTGTAGAGCCCGTGCAACAGGCCTCTACTCCTGGAATTACACCTTTGAAGGTGGTTTTGGTGGGCTTGATCCTTGAAGGGTCGATGCCCATTTTGTGCACTGTGTCCTGATAAAGCAGGTTCAGGCTGCTGCCACCATCCATAAGGACTCACGTGAGGTGGAATCCGTTGATGATTGGGTCTAGGACCAATGCGGCTGAACCGCCGTGACGGATGCTGGTAGGGTGATCCCTACGATCAAAGGTGATCGGACAGGCTGACCATAGGTTGAATTTTAGGGCGACTGGCTCCATCTCATAGATGTCCCATAGTACTCGCTTCCGTTCCCGTTTGGGAATGTGGGTGGCGTAGATCATGTTGACCGTTTTCACCTGGGGAGGAAATTTCTTCTGTCCCCCCGTGTTCGGACGCCGGGCTCCTCGTCATCGTTGTTGTGCAGCCCCTTGTCCTTGTTTTCGGTGTTTATTTTACCGGCCTGTTTGAACACCCAGCAGTCTCTGTTAGTGTGGTTTGCTGGCTTGTCCGGGGTGCCATGAATTTGGCACGAGCGTTCAAGTATGCGGTCCAGAATGGACGGTCCCTGGTTGTTTCTTTTGAACGGCTTTTTCCGCTGACCGGATTTGGATCCGCTGAATCCAACGTTGACTGCTGTGTCTTCAATGTTGTCGCCGTTGTTCCGTCGCTTATGTCTGTTCCGCTGTGGCTAGCCGTTATTGTCACGGACATCTGAGGTGCCGGAATGTGGCGTGGTGCTACTGCGAGCTAACCAGCTGTCCTCGCCTGCGCAAAAGCGAGTCATCAGTGTTGTGAGGGCCACCATGGACTTGGGTTTTTCCTGGCCGAGGTGTCGGGCGAGCCACTCATCACGGATATTATGCTTAAAGGCCGCCAGGGCTTCGGCATCCGGACACTCAACTATTTGGTTCTTTTTAGTTAGGAATCTAGTCCAGAATTTCTTGGCTGACTCTCCGGGCTGTTGAGTAATGTCGCTCAAGTCATCGGTGTCCGGTGGTCGCACGTATGTGCCCTGGAAGTTGTCGAGGAACGCGTCTTCCAGGTTTTCCCAACTGCGAATGGAATTTGTCGGCAGGCTGTTTAGCCAGTGCCGGGCAGGTCCTTTGAGCTTAAGGGGAAGATATTTGATGGCATGTAGATCGTCTCCGCGGGCCATGTGAATGTGGAGAAGGAAATCTTCGATCCATACTGCGGGGTCTGTTGTGCTATCGTATGATTCGATGTTTACAGGTTTGAACCCTTCTGGGAATTCATGATCCATCACTTCGTCAGTGAAGCAGAGGGGGTGTGCGGCACCTCTATGCCGGGCTATGTGGCTACGCAGTTCGAATGAGTCTGAGTGGCTGTATTCGGCCTGGTCGGACTTGTTCATAATGTATCCGGCATGACGATCATCATCGCGTGTTGGGGCGCGCCCCCGTGATCCGTAGATCGATCTTGGCTGTCCTGCTTTGTTTTCTAGTATATCTTGCAGGTCTTGTCTATTTCCTCGGGCCGTAGTGTATTGGCATGGGGGTGCGGGATGGTATTCGGGCTGGTATGTCGTTTTATCCCGGCCACGAGGTGGCCGGTCAGCCGTCTGGCGCTCGAGTCGGTATTCCTTAGCTGCCAGGACTTCAGTCCATCTGTCTGTGAGCAGGTCTTGATCAGCTTGGAGCTGCTTCTGCTTCTTTTTCAGGCTCCTCGGGGTGGCCATAAGCCAGCGCTTGAAGCGCTCCTGGTCCACGGGGTCCTCAGGCACGCCGAACTCGTCGTCGTCAAGGCTAATCTCGTCTTCGGAGGGGGGCATGTAGTTGTCCTCCTCCGGATATCTGTCCGTCGCCTGTTCGTCTGGGCTGACCTGCCCGTCTTCCTGTTCGGCCTGCTCGAAGGCAGGCTGATCAGGGTTGTATTCATCTTCAGTACCATTCGGATTGTTTTCGTCTCCTGTCCCGGTATTGTTGTGGCGGGGCTTGGAGTGGCGCCGACGACGCCCATGTTTTGCTTTCTTCCCTGAGGGGTTATCCTCCGTTGCCTCATCGCCATTGGTTTCCTTCGGAGTATCCACCATATATATATCATATGAGGAGGTGGCTGTCCACCGCCCCGTGAGCAGTGGTTCCTGTTCTTCTCCTGCGTCGTCGTCCATACCATCGATGTCTTCAGCGTCAAAGTCAAGCACGTCGGTTAAATCATCGACTGTGGTAATGAAGTGGGTGGTGGGTGGGCAATGAATTCCTTCGTCGTCCGCTTCCCACTCGAGTCGGACATAGTTCGATAAAGAGTCTCCTGACAAACAGAGAGACTTTAACGAGTTCAGCACGTCACCAAAGGGCGAGTGCTGGAAGATATCCGCAGCGGTGAACTCCATTACCGGAGCCCAACCAGGTTCGGCGGGCTCGGGAGCGTGCGGACTGGAACCTATAGCCGGATACGAGTCCGGGGGTCCAGTGTCACAGGCTTCTTTGGGGGTGAGGCCTGTGTTCGGCTCTACCGCCGATGGGTGTGCGGCCTGTGGGGCGGGGTACATCCACCCATCTTCGAGCAACGCAATCTGCTCCGGATTTAGGTCCGGGGCTCTTGCAGGGGCGATATCCCGAGCATTGTCCGAAAGCAGGTCTAAGCCGTGCTCCTCGTGATTGTCTGGCGCTCCTGGCACAGGACCGAACCCGTCGAAGATCAAGTCTCCGCGGATATCGGCCGTGTAGTTCAGGTTTACGAACCTGACCTAGTGGCCAGGGGCATAGCTGTCGACCTGCTACAGTTGGCCAAGTGAATTGGCCCGCAGTGCGAAGCCGCCGAACACGAAGATCTGTCCGGGGAGAAAAGTCTCACCCTGGACCGTGTTGTTGACGATTGAAGGAGCCATCAAGCCTTGCAGCGACGACACATAGGAACTCTCAATGAAAGCACCAATGTCGGTGTCAAAACCGGCGGATCTCGGGTAGGGGGTCCCGATCTGTGCGTCTTAGGCTAATGGTAACAGGAGGCAAGGGACACAATGTTTACCCAGGTTCGGGCCCTCTCGGTGGAGGTAAAACCCTACTTCCTGCTTGATTGATATTGATGATATGGGTGTTACAAGAGTTGATCTACCACGAGATCGTAGAGGCTAAACCCTAGAAGCTAGTCTATGATGATTATGATTGTGATCGTCCCTCTAAGGACTAAACTCTCCGGTTTATATAGACACCGGAGAGGGCTAGGGTTTACATGGAGTCGGTTACAAAGACGGAAATGTAATATTTGGATCGCCAAGCTTGTCTTCCACACAAAGGAGAGTCCCATCCGGACACGGGACAGAGTCTTGAGTCTTGTATCTTGACGCTCCAACAGTCCGGCCAAAGCATATAGTCCGGTTGTCCGGATACCCCCTAATCCAGGACTCCCTCAAAGACGAGGGGAGGAATAGAGAAGCCAAAAGCGGGCTTCATACGTTATACATCCGACCCGGGGGAATTAGTGCCTCCGCATCGGAGGATGATTGGGGATGTGAATCTAGAATCCTCTCTCCCTACGGGAAGAAAAGGGCCGCCCCTGAGGACTTGGAAACGGAGGTTTCCAAACTAGGAAAGCAACCTTTACCAGGGGGCCCTGCCCCGGAGGGCATCCTTAGAGCACAACGCCCACACGGGGGCCAGCCGTCAACCGAACTGTAAGTAATCAAAGGCACATTAGTAAATATGCCCTGCTCTTTTCCTGAGAAGAACGACCGAGACATATGTTTTGCAGTCCGGCTCATAGCCCTTCTCCACAATGTTCGTCTTCTGGGGATCTTCTTTCGGAGATGATGGAAAGCGAAACGCCTCCTCCTGCTTCCCCGCCTCATGAGGCGGACGACCCTGAAGAGTCGTCGCGGAGGATTTCTCCTGATCCGCAAAGGCCAGAAGGTAATTCTTCAGCCGCCCGAAGTCTAGAGTTCTCGGCTCCTAAGGAGACCAACAGAAAGAGCCCGGGATTGTTCGGTGCACAACCGGACACATTGATGGGTCTTCTGGAGCATGAGGCTATCTCAGAGGCGCATCGTACCTCAGTGGGTACGGTGGTTGAGAGGATTTCATCCACAAAAAGCGGGTTGAATGAAGCTTTTATGAGCCTGCTAAGAGGCTTTGAGGTATGCAAAGTGATGTATATATTTTTGACTATACCACACACGCGAGGTGTACTTTGTATAGGTAGTATCCCCTGAGACTCTGGTTGCCGTCCAGACAAGGCAAGCAGAGGATCATAATCTCAGGTACTAATAGCGTTGTGCTTGTACGCAGGCGGCTGCAGATCCGGCGGCTGACCGAACTGCTGAATTTGCCGAATTGAGGAGGCAACTTGATGTGGCGGATGCGGACATCACGCTTGTTAACAAGCGGCTTGACGAGGCACAGGGTATGTATATTTGAGTGGTCAGCAAATATTAAGAAGAGCATGATGCTAATACTGATAATATGCTTTTACTGCAGATGGGGCTACCGCCATGGAGACCCTTCGGGCAGAACTTGCCCGACCCAAAGAGCAAGCGAGAAGAAGTGATGCGGCCGCCCTGAAGGCAGTCGAAGAATTAAAAACCGAACAGGCTGCGCATCGCCAAAGTGAGGATAAAATAGCCAACATGGCTATTGAGCTGCAAAATGCCGTCAGCAGGTATGAGCTTCTTGAAAAGGAAAACCAAACGAAAACGGCTGACCTAGAGAGGGCCTTGCAGGCAGTAAAGGAAACTCACTCTGAAATCAGAGAGGCGCGGGAGGAGCTTCGTCAATCCGGTGATATCGCGGCTGGGCAGCCCTTTTAATTGCGAATGAAGTTCGGCAATCCAAAATATGCCCCTCTTGATCAATTGTGGAGCTCTGCAGATGCATACTTGGATTTAGCAAAGAGTGCTGCTGATGCAACGGAGTATTTCAAGGATCGGAAAGATCATGAGGTGGAAAGATTGTTCTGGTCGCAGTTCAGTGCTCCAAAGCGTCCACTGCTGTTAAATGAGCAAATGGCCGAGTGGGCCGAGCTACATAGGTTGTCCGCCATCTGTGGCCAAAGGAACCGAGCCCGGGTAGTTATTTTGGTTTGGTGCAACAATTTCTTCGTGTTGTGCCACATATCAATGCTGTCAAGAGGTCGGCGTGCATAGAGGGTGCACGGATGGCTCTTGCTAGTGTTAAAACATATTGGGCGGAGATGGAGGCCACCAATGTTGCAACCAAGGGTCCGCCTGGGGGTTAGTACTCACCCGAGCACTATTTTGAAGAAGTCCTAGAAGGTGCCCATTTAATAGAGGCTCGGTGCTCAAAGAGTACCATGTTCGAGTGACATGTATCTTGATTGTAAAAACAATGCTATTTTGATTATAAAGGCTATATTTATACTTTTTCCCATAAAGTATTGAGTGCCTCCTGTGCGACCGTTTATGTATGTATGTATATAACCTGAAAGTTTGCAGTCACCGGCTTCAGCCCCCACGCATATAATGCGGGGGTGTTTGGTAAAGTGCATAATCACACTTGATTCAACGTCTTGGTCCGTTAAGGAGGTGATAGCGCAGCGAACAAGGCAATCGGACTATATAGCTTTAACACTTTCACTTATCCATAGGAGTTTGACGGTGGGGCTACTATATAGCCCCTGATACATCCGCGTTCATCCGAATACGGTGTGCGTACATACGTGACTCGGAAACCGGTCCTTCGTTAATGCGGAGGAATCGCGAAGATTCCACTGAGTCATCGAGTGGTTGACCAGTCTCTCGCTTTATCATGACAGTCAGTTTTCGGCTTTCTCTACTGAGGTGCTCATCCAGATAAGCTAGGGCACAATCACAGTAGTTCTCCCGATGACACCTTAGCCGATAGAGCGGAACGTAAGGTAGCAAAACACGGGAGCAGGGCAAACCCAACTATTGACCAAAGACATGATTCAGAGCTGATGCATATAAGGCCAAACTCATGACACCGAACATTCCCTAAGGTATTCAGACTTTACAACATATACTGGGCTGAGTACCTCCCTCGATAACGAGCCCTGAATTTCCAGGTACATGCATTAATCTGGCGTGACGAAAAAGCTTGCCAATAACGCCAGTATCCCTCTCGGTTGTTTTGAGTACCCGGAGGGTGTGAAGCAACAAGAGACAATAAAAAAGGTTTACACATGGTCTTAATCTAAAAAGAAACCTTTGAACAGGCTCCTGCTGCACGTCTGCGCCTTTGTCTCTGTTGTGTCGTATCCTGGAAGGGTGTAGCACGATGATCATCTGTAAAAAAAGAACCCAGGTGAAAGAATCTGGTGTGATCGTGCGAAAAGTTTGTTATTCTTAATGAACCATGAGAATTCAATCTATTGTGTATTAATACGGTCGAGCCGAACTATGGACCCTTTTATATGCGGGTAGCCCCTAGCACCACATATGGGGGCATATCCGTCGACCAAGCTCAGGTTTATCTGGGTTGCTACAACTAGTGGTCCGCCGGACATGTCTAGCCGTGTCCGTGGTCTCGACGACCGATCATTCATTCGGGTTGGAGAGGCCGTCAGTGGTTCGGCTGCTAGAGCCGCCACATATTCTTCTGCACGTAAGGAACGCTCTATATTTCCGCTGATTGTGATGACGCCACGTGGACCGGGCATCTTAAGTTTAAGATATGCGTAATGCGGCACTGCATTGAAACCAGCGAAGGCCGTTCTTCCGAGTAGTGTGTTATAGCCGCTTCGGAATGGAGCGATGTCGAAGATTAGTTCTTCGCTTCGAAATTTGTCGGGAGAACCGAATACAACCTCCAATGTTAGAGAGCCCGTGCAGCGGGCCTCTACACCTAGTATTACTCCTTTAAAGGTAGTACTGCTTTGGCTAATTCTTGACGGGTCTATCCCCATTTTGCGGACAGTGTCCTGATATATTAGATTAAGACTACTGCCGCCGTCCATGAGGACTCGGGTGAGATGGTATCTGTCAATTATTGGTCGAGCACCAAGGCAGCCAAACCGCCATGTCTGATACTAGTCGGATGATCCCTGCGATCGAAAGTGATCAGGCAGGCCGACCATGGGTTGAATTTGGGGCAACGGGCTCTAGAGTGTATACGTCTCGGAGTGCAAGTTTGCGTTTCCTCTTTGGTATGTGGATGACGTAGATCATGTTCACTGTTTTGACCTCTGGTGGGAATTTTTTCTGTCCCCCAGTGTTCGGCTGGCGAGGTTCGTCCTTGTCTTCACTTGGCAGCTCCCTCCCCTTGTGTTTGATGTTTAGCTTGCCGGCCTGCTTGAAGACCCGGCATTCTCTGTTGGTGTGATTTGCAAGTTTCTCGGGGGTGCCATGAATCTGACATGATCTGTCTAGGATTTTGTTTAGGCTGGACGGTCCATCTCTGCTTCCTTTAAATGGCTTTTTTTGTTGACCGGGTCGAGATCCCCTGAATCCGGTGTTTACCACCGTGTTGTCTGGGCTATCTTCATTATTTCGATGCTTGTTTTTATTGCGTCGCGGCTTTCCATTGCCGTCCCTGACTTCGGATGTGCCTGGGTCGCTGGTGCCACTGCGGGCCAACCAACTGTCCTTGCCCGCGCAAAAGCAGGTCATAAGGCTGGTGAGGGCTGCCATTGTCCTTGGCTTTTCCTGGCCGAGGTGTCTCGCGAGCCATTCATCCCGGACACTGTGTTTGAAAGCCGCTAAGGCTTCAACATCCGGGCAATCAACGATTTAGTTCTTCTTGGTGAGGAATATGTTCCAAAGCTTATAGGCTGACTCTCCGGGTTGTTGGATTATGTGACTTAAATCGTCTGCGTCCGGAGGTCGAACATAAGTCCCTTGAAAATTGGCCCTGAAAGCGTCCTCAAGTCCCTCCCAACTTCCAATTGAGTTTTCGGGGAGGCTTTTCAACCAGTGCTGAGCTGGTCCTTTTAATTTGAGGGGCAGGTATTTGATGGCATGGAGATCGTCTCCGCGAGCCATGTGGATGTGAAGAATAAAGTCCTTAACCCAGACTACAGGGTCTGTCGTTACGTCGTATGCCTCTATGTTTACGGGTTTAAATCCCTCTGAAAATTCGTGGTCCAGCACCTCATCAGTGAAGCACAGGGGGTGTGCAGCACCCTTGTATTTGGATATGCCGTGGCATGTTTCCAACAGATGTAGTATTCGGTGTTGTTTCTGAGCCGGTATTCGATCAGTATAGTCGTTTTGGTGGCCGTGATCCTGCGTGGGGGCACGCTTCCTAGATCCATAGATGGACCTGGCCATACCGGCTTTTTTGTCCAGGTGCTCACATAGATTGTGTGCTGACTTGTGTGCAGCGTCATTAGCTGCTCTATCTCAGCCACGGGGTGGTCGGTATGGCAGGTCGGCCGTACTATTTTTTGGCGGGTTGGGCTTTATAACCTCGTCGTCGAATTTGGGCAGCATCTTGCGCTTTGGGTAGCTCTTTGTGTGGCGATCGCCATCGTATTTTTTGTCAGTTTCGAACACTTTGTTCCATCTGTGGTTGAGCGTATCCTGCGCGGCCTTAAGCCTTTGCTTCTGCTTCTTCAAGCTCCTTGCGGTGGCGATATGCCTTTTGTTGAGGTCCTCTTGTTCCAAATGCTTTTCTGGGATGATGAGTGCATCGTCGTCCGGACTGTTCTCCTCTCCGGAGACAGGTTTATGAGTTTTATCTTCGCCATCGCCATGATCGGACAGTGGCCCCGGACTATGATCGCTGTCCCCTGGCTCATCCTGCTCCATCGCTGGGTCCATGGGGTCGTCGTTACCTTTGGAGTCGACCGGGGTATTATTCTTTCTTGTGCCGTTATCGCTGTTTTTGCTGTGGCATGATTTAGAGCGGCGCCGAGGTCGGCGCTTTGGTTGCTTCTCAAGAGGGTTATCCTCCGTTACATCCTTTCGTTCCTCGCTGGTGTATTCTTTTGGTGTGTCCACCATGTATATATCATATGATGAGGTGGCTGTCCAGCGCCCTGTGGGCAGTGGTTCCTGTTCTTCTCCGGCATTGTCGTCCATACCGTCGATGTCTTCAGAGTCGAAATCAAGCATGTCGGTTAAATCATCGACAGTGGCTATTAAGTGGGTGGTGGGTGGGGAACGAATTTTTTCGTCGTCCGCTTCCCACTCAAGCCGGACATATTTCGGACAAGAGTCTCCTGACAGGGAGAGTGATTTTAATGAATTTAGCACGTCACCCAGGGGCGAGTGCTGAAAGATATCCGCGGAGGTAAACTCCATGATCGGTGCCCAATCAGCTTCGATGGGCACAGATGTACGCGATTCGGAGCCTGCGGCCGAAGACGAGTGGGGGGGGGGTCTGACGACGCAGACCTCATTGGAGACGAAGTCTGTGTTCGGCTCTATCACCGCTGAGTGTGCGGCCTCTGTGGCGGGGTCCACCCGCCTGTCTTCGGATGGCACGATCTGCTCCGGATTGAGAGTCGGGGCAGCTGCAGGTGTGATCTCCCAAACACCGTCAGATGGCAGATCTAAGTCATGCTCATCGTGACTGTTCAACACACCTCTGATGGGCTCAAATCCATCGAAGATTAAGTCTCCGCGGATGTCGGCAGTGTAGTTCAGGCTTCCAAACCTGACCTGGTGGCCAGGGGCGTAGCTATCGATCTACTCCAGATGGCCAAGTGAGTTGGCCCGCAGTGCGAAGCCACCGAATACGAAGATCTGTCCGGGGAGGAAAACCTCACCCTGGATCGGATCGTTGTAGATGATTGAAGGAGCCATCAAGCCTTATGGTGACGACACAGTGGAACTCTCAATGAAAGCACCAATATCGGTGTCAAAACCGGTGGATCTCGGGTAGGGGGTCCGGAACTATGCGTCTAAGGCTAATGGCAACAGGAGGCCGGGGACACAATGTTTACCCAGGTTTGGGCCCTCTCTATGGAGGTAATACCCTACTTCCTGCTTGATTGATCTTGATGATATGAGTATTACAAGAGTTGATCTACCACGAGTTCATAGAGGCTAAACCCTAGAAGCTAGCCTATGATTATGGTTCTTCTTTTTCTACGGACTAAACCCTCGGGTTTATATAGACACCGGAGGGGGCTAGGGTTACAACAGAGTCGGTTACAGAGAAGAAAATCTACATATCCGAATTGCCAAGCTTGCCTTCCACACAAAGGAGAGTCCCACCTGGACATGGGACGAAATCTTCAATCTTGTATCTTCACAGTCCAACAGTCCGGCTATCTGAGGACCCCCTAATCCAGGACTCCCTCAGGGGGCGCCGCCCCCTTCCCTTGTCCTATTCGGACTCAAGGGGGGAAGCTCCTCCTGGCCCTTCCTCTTCTCCCACTAAGGCCCATCTAGGCCCATTAGTTCCCCCGTGGGGTTCCGGTAATCCTCCGGCACTCCGCTTTTATCGGGAACTTCTCTGAAACATTTCCGGTGTCCAAATATAGTCGTCCAATATATCAATCTTTATGTCTCGACCATTTCGAGACTTCTCGTAATGTTCGTGATCACATCTGGGACTCCGAACAACCTTCTGTACATCAAATCAAATAAACTCATAATACCAATCATCATCGAACGTTAAGCGTGCGGACCCTACGGGTTCGAGAACTATGTAGACATGACCGAGACACATCTCCGGTCAATAACCAACAACGGAACCTAGATGCTCATATTGTTTCCTACATATTGTACGAAGATCTTTATCGATCAAACCGCATAACAACATACGTTGTTCCCTTTGTCATCGGTATGTTACTTGCCTGAGATTCGATCGTCGGTATCTCAATACCTACTTCAATCTCGTTACCGGCAAGTCTCTTTACCCGTTCCGTAATACTTCAAACTGCAACTAACTCATTAGTTACAATGCTTGCAAGGCTTATAGTGATGAGTATTACCGAGAGGGCCCAGAGATACCTCTCCGAAACACAGAGTGACAAATCCTAATCTCGATCTATGCCAACCCAACAAATACCTTCGGAAACACCTATAGAGCACCTTCATAATCACCCATTTATGTTGTTACGTTTGGTAGCACACAGAGTGTTCCTCCGGTATTCGAGAGCTGTGTAATCTCATAGTCTGAGGAACTTGTATAAGTCATGAAGAAAGCAGTAGCAATGAAACTGAAACGATCATATTGCTAAGCTAATGGATGGGTCATGTCCATCACATCATTCTCCTAATGATGTGATCCCATTCATCAAATGACAAGACATGTCTATGGTTAGGAAACATAACCATCTTTGATTAATGAGCTAGTCAGGTAGAGGCATACTAGGGACTATATGTTTTGTCTATGTATTCACACATGTACTAAGTTTCTGGTTAATACAATTCTAGCATGAATAATAAACATTTATCATGAATTAAGGAAATAAATAATAACTTTATTATTGCCTCTAGGGCATATTTCCTTCAGTCTCCCACTTGCACTAGAGTCAATAATCTAGATTACATAGTAATGATTCTAACACCCATGGAGCTTTGGTGCTGATCATATTTTGCTCGTGGAAGAGGCTTAGTCAACGGGTCTGCAACATTTAGTTCCGTGTGTCTCATGCAAATATCTATGTCCCCTTCCAACAGTTGATGACAGATGGAATTGAAGCATCTCTTGATGTGCTTGGTTCTCTTGTGAAGTCTGGATTCCTTTCCCAAGGTAATTACACCAGTACTGTCACAAAAGATTTTCATTGGACCCGATGCGCTAGGTATGACACTAGATCGGATATGAACTCCTTCATCCAAACTCCTTCATTCGCTGCTTCCGAAGCAGCAATGTACTCCGCTTCACACGTAGATCCCGCCACGACACTCTGCTTGGAACTACACCAACAAACAGCTCCTCCATTCAATAAAAATATGTATCCGGTTTGCGACTTAGATTCATCTGGATCAGTGTGATACGTCTCCAAGGTATCTATAATTTTTGATTGTTCCATGCTATTATATTACCCCTTTTGGATGTTTATGGGCTTTATTTTACACATTTATATCATTTTTGGGACTAACCTACTAACCGGAGGCTCAGCCCGTATTGATGTTTTTCTGCCTATTTCAGCATTTCGAAGAAAAGGAATGTCAAACGGAGTCCAAACGGAATGAAACCTTCGGGAGCGTGATTTTTGGAACAAACGTGATCTGGAGAACTTTGAGTGCAAGTCAAGAAGCTCGCGAGGCGGCCAGGAGACAGGAGGGCGCACCCACCCCCTCTAGGCGCCCCCTATCTCCTGGGCCCCATAGGCGGCCACCGATGTACTTCTTCCTCCTATATATACCTACGTACCCCGAAAACATCCAGGGAGCCAATGAAACACAATTTCCACCACCGTAACCTTCTGTATCCGTGAGATCCCATCTCGGAGCCTTCGCTGGTGCTCCGACGGAGGGGGAATCGACCACATAGGGCTTCTACATCATCACCATAACCCCTCCGATGAGTTGTGGGAAGTTTACCACAGACCTTCGGGTCCATAGTTATTAGCTAGATGGCTTATTCTCTCTTTTTGGATCTCAATACAATGTTCTCCCCCTCTCTTGTGGAGATCTATTCGATGTAAACTCTTTTTGCATGTGTTTGTCGAGATCCGATGAATTGTGGGTCTATGATCAAGTTTATCTATGAGAAATATTTGAATCTCCTCTGAATTCTTTTATGTATGATTGAGTTATCTTTGCAAGTCTCTTCAAATTATCAGTTTGGTTTGGCCTACTAGATTGATCTTTCTTGCCATGGGAGAAGTGATTAGCTTTGGGTTCAATCTTGTGGTGTCCTTTCCCAGTGACAGCAGGGGCAGCAAGGCGTGTATTGTATTGTTGCCATCGATGATAAAAAGATGGGGTTTATATCATATTGCATGAGTTTATCCCTCTACATCATGTCATCTTTCTTAATGCGTAACTCTGTTCTTTATGAACTTCATACTCTAGATGCAGGCAGGAGTTGGTCGATGTGTGGAGTAATAGTAGTAGATGCATGCAGGAGTCGGTCTATTTGTTGCGGACATGATGCCTATACACATGACCATGCCTAGATAATCTCATAATTATTCACTTTTCTATCAATTGCTCGACAGTAATTTGTTCACCCACCGTAATAATTATGCTATCTTGAGAGAAGCCACTAGTGAAACCTATGGCCCCCGGGTCTATCTTTTATCATATAAGCTTTCAATCTACTTCTAATTGCATCTTTAATTTTTGCATCTATATTACAAAATACCAAAAATATATTTATCGTATCATACTATCTCTATCAGATCTCACTTTCGCAAGTGGCCGTGAAGGGATTTACAACCCCTTTATTGCGTTGGTTGCGAGTTCTTTTTTTATTTGTGTAGGTGCGTGGGACTTTTGAGGAGCCTCCTACTGGATTGATACCTTGGTTCTCAAAAACTGAGGGAAATACTTACGCTACTATTGCTGCATCACCCTTTTCTCTTCAAGGAAAACCAACGCAAGCTCAAGACATAGCACAGTGTCAAAGCTTGCATCGACGTAACCATTTACGACGAGCTCTTTTTCACCTCCATAATACAAGAAACATATCCTTAGTTTTTTTCAGGTATTTCAGGATGTTCTTGACCGTTGTCCAGTGCTCCACTCCAGGATTACTTTGGTACCTCCCTGCTATGCCTATAGCAAGACATACATCAGGTCTGGTACACAGCATTGCATACATGATAGAACCTATGGCTGAAGCATAGAGAATGACTTTCATTTTCTCTCTATCTTCTGCAATGGTCGGGCATTGAGTCTGACTCAACTTCACACCTTGTAACACAGGCAAGAACCCTTTGTTTGACAGATCCATTTTGAACTTCTTCAAAACTTTATCAAGGTATGTGCTTTGTGAAAGTCCAATTAAGTGTCTTGATCTATCTCTATAGATCTTGATGCCCAATATGTAAGCAGCTTCACCGAGGTCTTTCATGGAAAAACTCTTATTCAGGTATCCCTTTATGCTATCTAGAAATTCTATATCATTTCCACTCAACAATATGGCATACACATATAATATCAGAAATGCTACAGAGCTCCCACTCACTTTCTTGTAAATACAGGCTTGTCCAAAAGTCTGTATAAAACCATATGCTTTGATCACACTATCAAAGCGTTTATTCCAACTCCGAGGCTTGCACCAGTCCATAAATGGATCGCTGGAGCTTGCACACTTTGTTAGCACCCTTTGGATCGACAAAACCTTCTGGTTGCATCATATACAACTCTTCTTCCAGAAATACATCCAGGAATGCAGTTTTGACATCCATTTGCCAAATTTCATAATCATAAAATGTAGCAATTGCTAACATGATCCGGACAGACTTAAGCATCGCTATGGGTGAGAAAGTCTCATCATAGTCAAGTCCTTGAACTTGTCGAAAACCTTTCACAACAAGTCGAGCTTTGTAGACAGTGACATTACCGTCAGCTTAGGTCTTCTTCTTGAAGATCCATTTATTTTCTATGGCTTGCCGATCATCGGGCAAGTCCACCAAAGTCCACACTTTTTTCTCATACATGGATCCCATCTCATATTTCATGGCCTCAAGCCATTTCGTGGAATTTGGGCTCATCATCGCTTCCTCATAGTTTGTAGGTTCACCATGGTCTAGTAACATGGCTTCTAGAACAGGATTACCATACCACTCTAGTGTGGATCTTACTCTGGAAGACCTATGATGTTCGGTAGTAACTTGATCTGAAGCTTCATGATCATCATCATTAGCTTCCTCACTAATTGGTGTAGGAATCACGGGAACTAATTTCTGTGATGAACTACTTTCCAATAAGGGAGAAGGTATAACTAACTCATCAAGTTCTACTTTCCTCCCACTCACTTCTTTCGAGAGAAACTCCTTCTCTAGAAAGGATCCATTCTTAGCAACAAAGATTTTGCCTTCGGATCTGTGATAGAAGGTGTACCCAACAGTTTCCTTTGGGTATCATATGAAGACGCACTTCTCCAACTTGGGTTCGAGCTTATCAGGTTGAAGCATTTTCACATAAGCATCGCAGCCCCAAACTTTAAGAAACGACAACTTTGGTTTCTTGCCAAACCATAGTTCATAAGGTGTTGTCTCAACGGATTTTAATGGTGCCCTATTTAAAGTGAATGCAGCCGTCTCAAAAGCATAACCCCAAAATGATAGCGATAAATCAGTAAGAGACATCATAGATCGCACCCTATCTAGTAAAGTATGATTACGACGTTCGGGCACACCATTTTGATGTGGTGTTCTAGGTGGCGTTAGTTGTGAAACTACCCCATGTTGTTTCAAATGAAGAACAAACTCGTAACTCAAATATTCTCCTCCACGATCAGATCGTAGAAACTTTATTTTCTTGTTATGATGATTTTCCACTTCACTCTGAAATTCTTTGAACTTTTCAAATGTTTCAGACTTATGTTTCATTAAGTAGATATAACCATATCTTCTCAAATCATCTGTGAAGGTAGGAAAATAATGATACTCGCCACGAGCCTCAACACTCATTGGACCGCATACATCAGTATGTATTATTTCCAATAAGTTAGTAGCTCGTTCCATTGTTCCGGAGAATGGAGTTTCTGTCATCTTGCCCATGATGCACGGTTCACAAGCACCAAGTGGTTCCAAAAGTTCATTGGCATGGAGTTTCTTCATGCGCTTTACACCGATATGACCCAAATGGTAGTGCCACAAATAAGTTGCACTGTCATTATTAACTTTGCATCATTTGGCTTCAATATTATGAATATGTGTATCATCACTATCGAGATTCAACAAAAATAGACCGCTCGACAAGGGTGCATGACCATAAAATATATTATTCATATAAATAGAACAACCATTATTCTCTTATTTAAATGAATAACCGTCTCGCATTAAGCAAGATCCAGATATAATGTTCGTGCTCAACGCTGGCACCAAATAACGGTTATTCAGGTCTAAAACTAATCCCGATGGTAGATGTAGAGGTAGCGTGCCGACAGCGATCACATCGACCTTGGAACCATTTCCCACGCGCATTGTCACCTCGTCCTTAGCCAATCTTCGCTTAATCTGTAGCCCTTGTTTCGAGTTGCAAATATGAGCAATAGAACCAGTATCAAATACCCAAGCGCTACTGCGAGCATTAGTTAAGTACACATCAATAACATGTACCCTCGTAGACCGAAAGCGGAAGCGTTATGACAACGCGGTTGATGTAGTCGTACGTCTTCATGATCCGACCGATCCTAGCACCGAAGGTATGGAACCTCCTCGATCTGCACACGTTCAGCTCGGTGATGTCCTATGAACTCTAGATCCAGCTGAGGTCGAAGGAGAGTTTCGCCAGCATGACGTCATGGTGATGGTGATGATGAAGTTACTGGCGTAGGGCTTCGCCCAAGCACTATGACGATATGACCGAGGTGGAAATCTGTGAAGGGGGGCACCGCACACGGCTAAACAATCAACTTGTGTGTTCTAGGGTGCCCACTGCCCCCGTATATAAAGGAGCAAGGGGGAGGCCGGACGACCCTCGTAGGGCGCGCCCAGAGAGGGGAATCCTACTAGGACTCCAAGTCCTAGTAAGTTTCCACCTAAGGAAGAGGGGGAAGGGAAGGAAAGGGGGGGCGCCGCCCCTCTTCCCTTGTCCTATTCGGACTCAGGGTGCGTGCAGCCAGCCCCTCCTGGCCCTTCCTCTTCTCCCACTAAGGCCCATCTAGGCCCATTAGTTCCCCCGGGGGGTTCCGGTAATCCTCCGGCACTCCGGTTTTATCCGAAACATCTCCGGAACATTTTCGGTGTCCGAATATAGTCGTCCAATATATTAATCTTTATGCCTCGTCATGTCCGTGATCACATCCGTGACTCCGAACAACCTTCATTACATCAAATCACATAAACTCATAATACCAATCGTCATCGAACATTAAGCGTGCGGACCCTACGGATTCAAGAACTATGTAGACATGACCGAGACACGTATCCGGTCAATAACAAACAGCAAAACCTGGATGCTCATATTGGTTCCTACATATTCTACGAAGATCTTTATCGACCAAACCGCATAACAACATACGTTGCCCTTTGTCATCGGTATGTTACTTGCCCGAGATTCGATCGTCGGTATCTCAATACCTAGTTCAATCTCGTTACCGGCAAGTCTCTTTACTTGTTCCGTAATACTTCATCCCGCAACTAACTCATTAGTTACAATGCTTGCAAGGCTTATAGTGATGAGTATTATCGAGAGGGCCCAGAGATACCTCTCATAAACACGGAGTGACAAATCCTAATCTCGATCTATGCCAACCCAACAAACACCTTCGGAGACACCAGTAGAGCACCTTTATAATCACCATTGATGTTGTGACGTTTGGCAGCACACAAAGTGTTCCTCCAGTATTCAGGAGTTGCATAATCCCATAGTCTGAGGAACTTGTATAAGTCATGAAGAAAGGAGGAGCAATGAAACTGACACGATCATAATGCTAAGCTAACGAATGGGTCATGTCCATCACATCATTCTCCTAATGATGTGATCACGTTCATCAAATGACAAGACATGTCTATGGATAGGAAACATAACCATGTTTGATTAATGAGCTAGTCGGGTAGAGGCATACTAGGGACTATATGTTTTGTCTATGTATTCACACATGTACTAAGTTTCCGGTTAATACAATTATGGCATGAATAATAAACATTTATCACGAATTAAGGAAATAAATAATAACTTTATTATTGCCTCTAGGGCATATTTTCTTCAATTTTCCATCCAAGGCTCTTAGGATCTTCTTGATGATGAATCTGTCAGTCATCTCTTCACTTCCTAAGCCGGCAATCTCATTTGTGATGAGACCAAGCCTAGAGTACATTTGAGCGACACCTTCACCATCCTTTATTTTGAACTTGTCAAGCCGACTTTGAAGCACAACCAACTTATGTTCCTTGACGGACTCGATACCTTCGTGCATATCAATCAAAGTATCCCAAATTTCCTTAGCATTCTCAAGATGGCTGATTTTGTTGAATTCTTCAGGGCACAATCCATTGAAGAGGATATCACAAGCTTGAGCATTGTATTGCAACATCTTCAATTCTTCTGCGGTTGCTTCACGATTTGGTTCTCTCCCATCAAAGAATTCACCTTGCAAACCAATACACACAATAGCCCAAACGACGGGGTTATGTCCAAGAATATGCATTTTCATCTTATGCTTCCAACTAGCAAAATTAGTACCATCAAAGTAAGGACCTCTACGGTAATTTCCCTCGCTAGATGCCATACTCTCCTAGGTTGTGAAATCAAGGCAATGATCACCAAATCTATGGAAATTAAGGCAAATGGAGACCAAAGCTCTGATACCACTTGTAGGATCGAAAGTATGTCTAGAGGGGGGTGATTAGACTACTTGACCAAATAAAAATCTAGCCTTTCCCCAATTTTAAGTCTTGGCAGATTTTAGCAACTTAACACAAGTCAAGCAATCAACCTACACATGCAATTCTAAGAGTATAGCAGCGGAATGTAAATCATTGCATATGAAGGTAAAAGGGGAGGAGTTTGGAGGGAGCAAACGCAATGTAGACACAGAGATTTTTGGCGTGGTTCCGATAGGTGGTGCTATCGTACATCCATGTTGATGGAGACTTCAACCCACGAAGGGTAACGGTTGCGCGAGTCCACGGAGGGCTCCACCTACGAAGGGTCCATGAAGAAGCAACCTTGTCTATCCCACCATGGCCATCGCCCATGAAGGACTTGCCTCACTTGGGTAGATCTTCACGAAGTAGGCGATCTTCCTTGCCCTTACAAACTCCTTGATTCAACTCCACAATCTCGACGGAGGCTCCCAAGTGACGCCTAACCAATCTAGGAGACATCACTCTCCAAAAGGTAATAGATGGTGTGTTATGATGAACTCCTTGCTCTTGTGCTTCAAATGATAGTCTCCCCAACACTCAACTCTCTCACACAGATTTGGCTATGGTGGAAAGATGATTTCGGTGGAAAGCAACTTAGGGAAGGCTAGAGATCAAGATTCTTGTGGTTGGATTAGAATGTCTTGTTCTCAACACATGAGTAGGTGGTTCTCTCTCAAAAATGAGTAGTGAAAGTGTAGGCACGTTCTGATGGCTCTCTCTCAAATGGAGAAGGGGGTGGAGGGGTATTTATAGCCTCCACACGAAATCTAACTGTTACACACAATTTACCAAACTCGGTGGGACCGAATAGTGAAACTCGGTGAGACCGACCTGGTTCAAAATATGAACGTTAGGCTTTTCGGTGGACCGACAATATCAACTCAGTGAGATCGATGCACTAGGGTTAGGGCAAAACTTCATCTCGGTGAGACCAATCACATGAACTCGGTGAGACCGATTTCAGTAATAAGCAAACAGTGACTTGGTCAGGCAAACTCGGTGGGACCGATTGCTCATTTCGGTGAGACCGAAACGTTACGAAAAGGAAACAGAGAGTTTGCATTGCGAGCTCGGCGGGACCGATCGCTCATCTCGGTTAGACCGAAACATTACGAAGGGAAATAGAGAGTTTGCAATCCCATCTCGGTGAGACCGAGATCCCTATCGGTGAGATCGAACAGATTAGGGTTTCTGGCTTTGGCTATGTCAAGTGAACTCAGTGGCGCCGGATAAATCAAATCAGTGGGGCCGAGTTTGACTTTAGGTTTAGGACATATGTGGAAATGAGAAAGTGGTTGAGGGATTTTGGAGCATATCACTAAGAATTTTTAGCAAGCAAGCCATTAAGCAACACCTCATCCCCTTTTAATAGTATTGGCTTTTCCTATGGACTCAATGTAATCTTGGATCACTAAAATGAAAATGAAGAGTCTTGAGCTTTTGCCAATATGTGTCCTTAGCATTTTGAGGGGTCCACATCTCTAGTCATGCCATACCAATTATTGAACTTTTTGAAACATTAATCTTGAATGGATATTAGTTCAATGAGCTATATGTTATTATGAATTACCAAAACCACCCGGGGATTAGTTGCACTTTCAGAAATCTATCTTGTAGCTTCTCCATTTTTTTAAAGGACAAGAGGTAAAGAATGGTTGTAACAATGATACCACAAGCCTTCAACAATAGAAGAAGTTCTTACTGATCTTTCTTATTCCCTTAAGGACCATAAACACATATAGATCACTACCATACAATAAAAAGTTTGTTCATTTAGAGTGGAGGCCGAGGCACACACATGTACTCAATCGACGAGACTGCGAGTCCTCCTAAATTACTGCCATGATAGTGAGCTCCTTTAGGTACCTGAAGGAAACAACCTAATGCGAAGAGAGGTCCAATTAATACAAATGAAGAAGCATGCATCATCATATGTTTTGACGACACTTTTTTTTCGAAGACATTCTCAAAATTAGCAGAATCGTGTTACGGATTGTGAGTTGCAACTTGCAACGTGGCATACATATTCTATTCGCTTAGTATTAATCATGTCAAACATATACATATCGGATCCTTATGCACATCAGATGATATTATTAGGCGATTTTATTTTATTTTGCATGGATCTTATTGATAAAAATCACTTTTATTCTTACTCCTCGACCCACTATCTACGTGTCACAAATATAAGTGTACAACATTTGTCAATGGTGTAGCTCATAACCCCCCTTACACCCCATCGTACAATTGTTATATTCCACATTGTGGTTGTCGTGGCAAGTCTTTATCTCTATTAACCATAGGAAGAAATTTCCTTGCTCATCCTTGTTAGCAGACAAATACTTACAAAATCAAGAAGGTAATGTGTGTGAATTGGTTCTTCATTTCAGATCAAGATCAAGCTCAAGACATCATAAATCATATATACTGTCTATCTATGATTAAGCTCACACCACAAACTAACAAGGAGTTATACTATGTCCCTTACCTCTAGCAAGTGTTGGTGGTGCTTGCCTTCAGCTAAATGGTCAAAAGGTCATACCAACAACCTGAACAACGAGCTATATCATGATATGAAAGAAACTAATTGCTACTTCTACCGTCCTTACAAACAATAATAATTGGTTGACTTGTGCATCCATAACTTGATCAGTATAACCAATGTGTCCTGAAACAAGCAGAGCGTTGCCGAATCAAGTTAACTAAATGGAAGAGCGACACCAGTGCAAATATCAGCCTGGTCGAAATTTAATTGAGATGCATAAATGTAAGTATAGAGTTCTCAAGTATGTTTCCCATCTAACCTGCACTTTGGTGCCATCTTTACCAGTCTGCACGAGATTAGTATTAAACATGCATTAGTATCCAGTATATCTGATAATGAACTAACCTCACATACTTTCAGGTTGTTATACAGGTCTGAGAAAAACCATGGACATGACATACCTGAACCATAAGCATCATTAGCCAGCTATGCTTTGAAGAAAATTCCCAAGAAAAAATGGACTAAATATATTATAGGCAGGTTATGTACGCCAAAATGCCGTCTTTTGTAGTGAAATGAGAAAATGATGTCAGTTGTGTACTTGCAACAACATCATGTTCATGCACTACAGCAGTGTATATAATATATAGTTGTTTATTTGGGCCTAAAAGAGAAACAACAACTAAGCGACTCTATGCTTTGTCTCGAGGAGTATATTTACACAGTCCTCTTATTTTTTAAATATTATTTAAAAGTAAATGTTGTAAACTACTGAAAAGTAATCAGGGGAACGTGTAGTAGCAACCTAATGAGAGACGACATCTAGTTTATGAACATGTCATTTTCTCGTACTATCAGAAGGGTGCATCGAAATCATAATTCCTAGCTTTTAGTTTTTTGCCAAAAGTTCAGGCGAATCATTTATCTTTTTTTGCGGCGAGCATGGAAGGAAACCATTTATCTAGACGTTTGAAAGATGCAGCACTGGGACTCTCACAATAGCCACTTCCAATGGGACATACCACCCTTGAACAAGGTGGAGCCTTGTTAGTGGACACGCATGTGGCAAGATGATTGTCCAGTTGCTACTGAAGACTTCATTACCAATAGTATGGTACACTTCAAAGAAGGTCTACAGATATTAATGCAATGGTGCCAAAAGCCAAACCTGCATTTACAGGGTGAGTCGTTGCAACATTAGCTAGAGCCCATAGTTAATTCTGTAACTTAAGAATGCATCAGACAAATAAATGGCGCCTACAGACAAATGGTTGTAAATGACAATTGAATAAAAGATTGCCACTTATTGTCCATCAAAAAATATGAATTGCATACAATATTTTCTTGTAAGACAAAACATGAAGTAGAGAGAGAACACAACCTCATATTCAGCAAGGAGATACTTATAAGCCTGATGATCAATGAGCTCTTATCCCTCCTGTAGTGCATCTACTCCTGGAGAACCAACACAATTTTAATCACAATAGGAATTCATCTCAGCAGCCATGTGACGATGGATCAGTGCTCACTCATATTTACCAGAGGCAAATTATAGAATCGAAAACTACATGCAAAATCCCAAAGCACATCCGCAACGAAATCGAGATTGGACCCACTTGTTGCTTGATGACCCACAAGTGTAGGGGATCTACTGTAGTCCTTTCGATAAGTAAGAGTGTCGAACCCAACGAGGAGCAGAAGGAAATGACAAGCGGTTTTCAGTAAGGTATTCTCTGCAAGCACTGAAATTATCGGTAATAGATAGTTTTGTGATAAGGTAATTCGTAACGGGTAACACGCAATGAAAGTAAATAAGGTGCAGCAAGGTGGCCCGATCCTTTTTGTAGCAAAGGACAAGCCTGGACAAGTTATTATACAGAAAAAAGCGCTCCCGAGGACACATGGGAATTATTGTCAAGCTAGTTTTCATCACGCTGATATGATTCGCGTTCGTTACTTTGATAATTTGATATGTGGGTGGACTGGTGCTTGGGTACTGCCCTTTCTTGGACAAGCATCCCACTTATGATTAACCCCTATTGCAAGCACCCACAACTACAAAAGAAGTATTAAGGTAAACTTAACCATAGCATGAAACAAGTGGATCCAAATCAGCCCCTTATGAAGCAATGCATAAACTAGGGTTTAAGCTTCTGTCACTCTAGCAACCCATTGCTACGTCTTGACCTTGCGTTGGTTTTCCTTGAAGAGGAAAGGGTGATGCAGCAAAGTAGCATAAGTATTTCCCTCAATTTTTGAGAACCAAGGTATCAATCCAGTAGGAGGCTCCTCAGCAGTCCCACGCACCTAAACAAACAAAAAAGAACCTCGCAACCAACACAATAAAGGGGTTGTCGGTCCCTTCACGGCCACTTGCGAAAGTGAGATCTGATAGAGATAATATGATAAGATAAATATTTTTGGTATTTTTATGATATAGATAGGAAAAGTAAAGATGCAAATAAAAGTGGATTGAAAGCTTATATGATAAAAGATAGACCCGGGGGCCATAGGTTTAACTAGTGGCTTCTCTCAAGATAGCATCACTACAGGAATCAGCTACTTTGCCATCAGCCACGGCGGACGGCAAAGGCACGGATGGTGGACAGCAAAGGTCTTTGTCGTCCGCCGCGGACGGCAAAAGTGGACGGCAACGTACGGGACGGCAAAGAGCTACATTGCCGTCCGCTTCGGGCGGCTGACGGCAAAGGGTCCTTTGCCATCAGCTGCCGACGGCAAAGAATACTGACGGCAATAATTACGCTGTTACTCCATTAGGTGGTTAACGGCAAGCCTTTGCCATCGGCCGCTGACGGCTAACATCGGAAGGCCTTTGCCGTCCGCCGCTGTAGGCAAAGTTTTTTTTCTCTTTGCCGTCAGCCACTGTTGGCAAACTGACCAAATAGGTCAGCCTCCCAGGAAGCACAGTTGCCTGCCACGTGGCCTCTTTGTCGTCCGCTGCTGATGGCAAAGAGACCTTTATTGTCGGTGGCTGACGGCAAAGAGCCTGCATATTGGCTCTTTTTTTTGTTTTTTTTAAATCCAACAATTTTCACAGCAAATATATATGACATATATAGATATATTTCACAGAGCTATTTAACAGCACATAAGTTTCATCGTACATATATATATAGTTCCATCCACTCATACATAGCAAGTTCCATCAAGATAGCAAAGTTGCACATACATATTACAATGCAAAGTTTCATCAAGATAGCAAGTTCCATCGTAGCAAGCTAGAAGAGTACTAGAAGAGAATGAAATTAAAAACAAGCACTCCATCATACCAAGCTAGCTTCCGAGAAGTGAATGAAATCTGCAAAATGGCAAATAAGAAAGTAAGGAAAAGGTGACTAGAAGAAGAAGACTAGAAGAAGAAGCACGCCATCGTTTGTGAGGTAACTTAGGTGAAATGGATCGTTTATGAGCTAACTTAGGTAAAATGCATCATTTTAGAGCTAATGTAGGTAAAATGGATCGTTTATGAGCTAACTAAGCTAATTATGCCGTTTTTTTACATAAGTAAGGTAAGTACATGTCATTATTGAGCAAACCTAGTTAACTAAGCATATTATAACTAACTTAGGTCATTTTGGAGGAAACAAAGCTAAGTATAGATCGTTTTAGAGCTAACATAGGTAAAATGGCTGGTTTTGGAGGTCAGTAAGCCTATTAAGTCATTTTGCAGGAAAAGAAGCTACGTCTAGGTCATTAAGGTAAGCATATTGGATGAAATAAAGCTAAGTCTAGGTCTTTATGCATTTGTTAAGCAAAAACTAGAGAAACTTACCTTGATCATGGAGGTGTGGGAGCGGGCTGGCTCAGGCCAGTAGCTGGAGAAGGATCGTGTGATGCTTGTGTGGAGTAACGCTGCACCAAAGATCATTTCCAATGTTTCGTTAGCATGATGACACTCAAATGTTAAGACTAGCAAGTAACGTCCATTCAAATTGAACTCACCGTGGTCTCAGGAGCAATCTCTGGATCAATGGCTATGGAGCCACGGGACCTCCTGCCACTAGATATCATCACCTTCTCTGGATTGTAGGGGATCTGGCTCGGGTTAAACTCCTCCCCTTTCCTAGCCTTCCCCTTGACTTGCTTGTAAGAGGCAGTGTGGGCCATGGCATACAGGTCGTACCCCTCTGGCACCTTATCCATCTTATTGTAGCATGCTTGAAAGAGAGAAACAAAGTAAATTAGTAATTAAAGGGCTCAAGCTAGCATGATGAATGAATTGCATTAATAATGAAGCAAACCACATTACCCAATTCCGCCCGAACTGATATAAGCTGGAGCTACCTTGATGGTGTGGCACACCTTCAATTTGGGCACGTTTGTCCTTGGCCTCAGTCGGCTCCCCTTCCATCTTTCAACACCTGCCATGACAAAGAGTAAACGAAATTAGTACAACATAAAAAAATACCGACATGAATAATAATATGTATATCACTTAAGTGTATCATCATCAAGTACAACATAAAAAAATTGAATACCTGACACTACTAATAATCTCGATCAGTATCATCAATAAATGCATAATCATCATCATCACTATAATCAATGACGGGCTCATAGAGTTCAGTGGCATCAACGAAGGGGCACGGCTCGTCAAACGCACGGCGAGGTCGTCGAACACCAAACCTCGCAGCGATGTAAATCTACCCGATCAACACAATTATATATGATGTTTTTCATAACAAAATCGAAAAAATATATGACCTAACTAATAATTCACAAATATATAACCCCGTCGGCCTCTGGAAGGCCAAAGAGCACCTTTTCGGGAGGTTTAGGGGGTCGGGGTGTCATGTCGGTGTCGGGGTGCTGTTTCGGGGTCAGGGTGTTGTGTCGGGGTCGGGGTGTCGGGGTGTGGTGTCGTGGTCTGTGTGTCGGGGTGTGGTGTCGGGGTCGGGGTGTCGGGGTCAGGGTGTCGGGGTCAGGTGTCGGGGTGTGGTGTCGGGGTCGGGGTGTCGGGCTCAGTGGTCGGGGTGTTTCCTTCTATCCTTATTCTTCTTTCCTTCTCTTCTTCTTCTTCTTTCTTCTTCTTTCCTTTCTTCTTCTTCTTCTATCCTCCTTCTTCTTTCCTTTCTTCTTCTTCTTCTTTCCTTTCTTCTTCTTTCCTTTCTTCTTCTTCTTCTTTTTTCATCTTTTTTCTACTTCTTTTACTTCTTTTCTTTTCTTCTATTCTTCTTCTTCTACTTCTTCTACTTCTTTTCTTCTTCTTCTTTTTCATCTTTTTCTACTTCTTTTCTTTTCTTCTTTTTCATCTTTTTTCCACTTCTTCTTCTTTTCTTCTACATATTCTTTTTTCTAACACTAACACTAAAGTTTCTTCTTTTCTAACACTAAATCTAACACTAACACTAACACTAACAATTAAACAAGAATTAAACAGCAAAAAAAAGAAAAACAGAAGAAAAAACTCACCGGAGCAGGGGGCGACGCTGGCGCCGGGGTGGTGGGTGGGTGGGGGGCGGCGGGGCTCCGGGGCAGTGGGATGGCCGGGCGGCGGGGGCGGGGGCGGCGCCGGGCGGGAGGGGCGGGGGCGGGGGCGGGGGCGGGAGGGGCGGGGGCAGCGCCGGGCGGCGGGACGGTGGGGCCGTGGCAGGTGGGGGAGGGGGTGGGGGCGGCGGCGGCGCCGGGCGGCGGGGGGCGGTGGCGGGGGCGGTGAGGGCGGGGCGGCGCCGGGCGGCGGGGGCGGGGGCGGCGAGGGCGGGGGCAGAGGAGGTCGAGGGAGAGAGATGAGTAACGGGCGGGGGAGGGGGCTCGGCCGTTATATAGGTTACTTAGGGTAGCCTTTGCCGTCCGCCCTCCTTTGCCATCCACTTTTGTTCATATTTGCCATCTGCGGCGGACGGCAAAGCGGGGGGACGTTAAGTATTTTTTAACCAGCTCCTCAGTGGGGCCCCCCTCCCTCTTTGTCGTCTGCTAGCGGACGGCAAAGATTCTTTGCCGTCAGCTAGCAGACGGCAAAGAACAGGCTGATGGCAAAGGCTTTCTTTGCCATCAGCTAGTTCTTTGCCATCAGCCAGTTCTTTGTCGTCTGCTTTTGGGTAGCTGATGGCAAAGAGCTTCTTTGCCGTCTGCTAGCTGACGGCAAAGAGCTGGCAGATGGCAAAGTAGCTGATTCCAGTAGTGCATAAGTATTACGGTGGGTGAACAAATTACTGTCGAGCAATCGATAGAAAAGCGAATAATTATGAAAATATCTAGGCATGATCGTGTATATAGGCATCACGTCCATGACAAGTAGACCGACTCCTCCCTGCATCTACTACTATTACTCCACACATCGACCGCTATCCAGCATGCATCTAGAGTATTAAGTTCATAAAGAACAGAGTAACACATTAAGAAAAATGACATGATGTAGAGGGATAAACTAATGCAATATAATATAAACCCCATCTTTTTATCCTCGATGGCAACAATACAATACGTGCCTTGCTGCCCCTCCTATTATTGGGAAAGGACACCGCAAGATTGAACCCAAAGCTAAGCACTTCTCCCATTGCAAGAAAGATCAATCTAGTAGGCCAAACCAAACTGATAATTTGAAGAGACTTGCAAAGATAACTTAATCACACATAAAAGAATTTAGAGGAGATTCAAATATTTCTCATAGATAAACCTGATCATAAACCCACAATTCATCGGATCTCAACAAACACACCACAAAAAGAGTTACATCGAATAGATTTCCAAGAAGATCAAGGAGAACTTTGTATTGAGATTCAAAGAGAGAGAAGGAGCCATCTAGCTAATAACTATGGACCTGAAGGTCTGTGGTAAACTACTCACAACTCATCGGAGAGGCCTTGGAGATGATGTAGAGGCCCTCCATGGTCGAGTCCCCCTCTGGTGGAGCGCCAGCGAAGGCTTCACGATGGGATCTCGCGGATACAGAAGGTTATGGCAGTGGAAATAGTTTTTCGTAGTGCTCCTCGATGGTTTCAGGGTACGTGGGTATATATAGGAGAAAGAAGTAGGTCGGTGGACGCTCGAGGGGCCCACGAGGGTGGGGGGCGCACCCACCTGTGGGGGCACGCCGGGCACCCTCATGGTCACCTCCTCTGTTGCTTGACGTCCACTCCAAGTCCCCTGAATCACGTTTGTTCCAAAAAGATCGCTCCTGAAGGTTTCATTCCGTTTGGACTCCGTTTGATATTCCTTTTCTTCGAAACACTGAAATAGGCAAAAAAACAGCAATTCGGCCTGGGCCTCCGGTTAGTAGGTTAGTCCCAAAAATGATATAAAAGTGTAAAGTAAAGCCCGTAAACACCCAAAACGGGTAATATAATAGCATGGAACAATCAAAAATTATAGATACGTTGGAGATGTATCAAGCATCCCCAAGCTTAATTCCTGCTCGTCCTCGAGTAGGTAAATGATAAAAACAGAATTTTTGATGTGGAATGCTACCTAGCATAATTCTCAATGTAATTTTCTTTATTGTGGCATGAATGTTCAGATCCAAATCATTCAAAATAAAAGTTCATATTGACATAATAAATAGTAATACTTCAAGCATACTAATCAAAGCAATCATGTCTTCTCAAAATAACATGGCATTAGAAGGTTTATCCCTACAAAATCATATAGTTAGGCTATGCTTCATTTTCGTCACACAAAAATGCTCTCATCTTGCACACCCCCGATGACAAGACAAGCAATTATTTCGTACCTAAGTAATCTCAAACTTTTTCAACTTTCATGCAATACATGAGCGTGAGCCATGGATATAGCACTATGGGTGGAATAGAATATGATGATGGAGGTTGTGTGGAGAAGACAAAAAAGGAGAAAATCTCATGTTAACGAGGCTAGTCACCTAGCTATGGAGATGCCCATCAATTGATGTCAACATGAGGAGTAGGGATTGCCATGCAACAGATGCACTAGAGCTATAAATGTATGAAAGCTCAACAAAAGAAACTAAGTGGGTGTGCATCCATCTTGCTTGCTCACGAAGACCTAGGGTATTTTGAGGAAGCCCATCGTAGGAATATACAAGCCAAGTTCTATAATGAAAATTTCCCACTAGTATATGAAAGTGACAACATATGAGACTCTCTATATGAAGAACATGGTGCTACTTTGAAGCACAAGTGTGGAAAAGGATAGTAACATTGCCCCCCTTTTTTTGGGGGGGCTTTCTTCTTTGGCCTTACTCTTCTTTTTTTGGGACAATGCTTTAATAATGTGATCATCACACTTCTATTTATTTACAAATCATGAATTACAACTCAAAACTAGAACAAGATATGACTCTATATGAATGCCTCCGGTGGTGTACCGGGATGGGCAATGAATCAAGAGTGACATGTATGAAAAATTATGCATGGTGGCTTTGCCACAAATACGATGTCAACTACATGATCATGCAAGGCAATATGACAATGGTAATGCGTGTCATGATGATGAACGGAAGGCGGAAAGTTGCATGGCAATATATCTCGGAACGGCTATGGAAATGCCATAATAGGTAGGTATGGTGGCTGTTTTGAGGAAGATATAAGGAGGTTTATGTGTGATAGAGCGTATCGTATCACGGGGTTTGGATGCACCGGCGAAGTTTGCACCAACTCTCAAGGTGAGAGAGGGCAATGCATGGTACCGAAGAGGCTAGCAATGATGGAAGGGTGAGAGTGCGTATAATCCATGGACTCAACATTAGTCATAAAGAACTCATATACTTATTGCAAAAATCTACAAGTCATCAAAAACCAAGCACTGCGTGCATTCTCCTAGGGTGATAGACTGGTAGGAAAAGACCATCGCTCGTCCCCGACCGCCACTCATAAAGATGCACAATCTAAGAACACCTCATGTTTCAAATTTGTTACACAACTTTTACCATACGTGCATGCTACGGGACTTGCCAACTTCAACACAAGCATCCTTTAAATTCATAATCACCCAACTAGCATGACTCTAATATCACTACCTCCATATCTCAAAACAATTATCAAGTATCAAATTGATCATAACATCCAATTCACTTCCTATGATAGTTTTTATTATACCCAACTTGGATGCCCATCATCCTAGGAACAATTTTATAACCATAGCAAATACTATGTTGTTCTAAAAGACTCTCAGAATAATATAAGTGAAGCATGAGAGATCAATAATTTCTACAAAATCAAGCCATCTCCATGCTCTAAAAGATATAAGTGAAGCACTAGAGCAAAACTATCTAGCTCAAAAGATATAAGTGAAGCACATAGAGTGTTCTAATAAATTCTAATCAAGTGGGCTTCTCCCAAAAGGTGTGTACAGCAAGGATGATTGTGGTAATCTAAAAATCAAAGACTAATATCATACAAGACGCTCCAAGCAAAACACATATCATGTGAAGAATAAAAATATAGCTCCAAGTAAAATTACCGATAGACGAAGATGAAAGAGGGGATGCCTTCTGGGGCATCCCCAAGCTTAGGATTTTAGTTATCCTTGAATATATTGGGGTTCCATGGGCATCCCCAAGCTTAGGCTCTTGCCACTTCTTGTTCCATAATCCATCAAAACTTTACCAAGAACTTGAAAACTTCACAACACAAAACTCAACAGGAAATCTCATAAGCTCCATTATTGCAAAAAAGAAAAACCAGCACATAAGGTACTGTAATGAACTCATTCTTTATTTATACTAGATGATGCCCTGCACGTTGCTGCGGGATATTATAGAAGAATTTTAGGTAATTTCAACTTGTGTATGTGTTAATTCATACTGATGGATTGAGATGCAAAAAAGAAGAGCTACGACAAACATTAGCACACCGCAAAGGGAAATGAAATAAAGTAATATAAATGGCATACGAAGGTACTATAAATGGCGGAGCAGCCACCTCACAGATTTTGTTATCATATTTAGATTTGTAAATATCTTGAAAGTAAAAAAAAATTGTTTCCTGCCTAGTTGTGTTGTACTGAGACGATGGCCATTTTTGAAATGGAAGCTGAGGCGATGGCCATTTTTGTGGGACTTTCAGAGCTGCAGAAATTTTATAAGGGGCAATCTGCATTGAGACACACTGCGTTGCTATCTCGAATTTGCTCCCCTGGTTCACAAAATAGATCAAGGTCATTCCCAATCATAGTTGATGTCAAAGAGTTGATGTGTTCTTTTTGCGTCAGCGTCTATTGCTTCAATCAACAGAGAAAGCAACATCTTGGCCCATGAGTTGGTGCCTTTGCAAGAAGGCAAGGGGATTGTCTAACTATAAATGATGTTCCCGATGCTCTGAGACGGTCTATGGTTGAGGACTGTAACTCGAACCCTGGAAGTTTATAAATTCAGGTCTTCTTCTAAAAAAGGAAGCTAAGTAAATATAATTGAACTTAATTATACATTTGAAACATACACCTTCAATTATACAAAGAAGACGATTTGTCTTTGGAGCTATATGAAAGAAAAATTGTCAACAACATAATAACTGAAGCTTAAAATTACTTCTCAAATGCATAGGCACACTGGTAGAAAAATAGGCTTCCGTCCAGCCCCATTAGTCGCGAAACTGTAGGAACCGCGACTAATGAAGTCTTTAGTCGCGGTTCGGCAGACGAACCGCGACCAAAGGCCTGGGCCCAGGGCGCTCGGTGGCCAGCTGGTGCACGTGAGGGGCTTTAGTCGCGGTTGGCCAGGCCAACCGCGACTAAAGGTGCCCAAAGGCCTTTAGTCGCGGTTGGCCAGGCCAACCGCGACTAAAGCTCCTCCCCTATATATACCAGTTCAGCGCACTGACTTTGCCGTTTGGTGCCACTTCTCTTCACAAGGGGGTGTAGGTTTGCTTTTGGTTCCTCTTATGCACACAAGGTGTTTGATGAAATGCCCCAACAGCGTGAAACAAACATGATATGAAGTGTTGGAGCCACACTTGAGGTTCCTCCTCGATCGCGGTTAGCAACTTGAACCTTTCATGCATGTGTGTCATTGATAAAATATGCATGTGTGTTGTTCATTGTTTAATTTCTATTGTTTATAGCTAGTTAGTTTAACAAATGCATGATGGTTAATTATATATTTTATATTATAATAATGCAGATGAATCGGCAATGGATGTACGGTAACCGACTCTCCCGCGAGTTCACTACGGGTTTGAAAGATTTCCTCGTAGTGGCTAATGCGAACAAGCAGAAGGGTTTTGTTATCTGTCCATGTGTTGACTGTAAGAATCAGAAGGGTTACTCTTCCTCAAGAGAAGTTCACCTGCACCTGCTTCGGCACGGTTTCATGCCAAGCTATAATTGTTGGACCAAGCATGGAGAAAGAGGGGTTATAATGGAAGAAGATGAAGAAGGGGATGATTTCATCGATGAAAGCTATCTTGCTCATTTCGGTGATACTTTCATGGAGGATGCTGAAGGTGAAGGGGAAGGTGAAGGGGAAGGTGAAGGGGAAGGTGAAGGTGAAGGTGAAGAAGAGGCACGTGATGAGACCGTTGATGATCTTGGTCGGACCATTGCTGATGCACGGAGACGCTGCGAAACTGAAAAGGAGAGGGAGAATTTGGATCGCATGTTAGAGGATCACAGAAAGTCGTTGTACCCCGGATGCGATGATGGTCTGAAAAAGCTGGGCTGCACACTGGATTTGCTGAAATGGAAGGCACAGGCAGGTGTAGCTGACTCGGCATTTGAAAACTTGCTGAAAATGTTGAAGAATATGTTTCCAAAGAATAACGAGTTGCCCGCCAGTACGTACGAAGCAAAGAAGGTTGTCTGCCCTCTAGGTTTAGAGGTTCTGAAGATACATGCATGCATCAACGACTGCATCCTCTACCGCGGTGAATACGAGAATTTGAATGAATGCCCGGTATGCACTGCATTGCGTTATAAGATCAGAGGCGATGACCCTGGTGACGATGTTGAGGGCGAGAAACCCAGGAAGAGGGTTCCCGCCAAGGTGATGTGGTATGCTCCTATAATACCACGGTTGAAACGTCTGTTCAGGAACAAAGAGCATGCCAAGTTGTTGCGATGGCACAAAGAGGACCGTAAGTCGGACGGGGAGTTGAGACACACCGCAGATGGAACGCAATGGAGAAAGATCGACAGAGAGTTCAAAGATTTTGCAGCTGACGCAAGGAACATAAGATTTGGTCTAAGTACAGATGGCATGAATCCTTTTGGCGAGCAGAGCTCCAGCCATAGCACCTGGCCCGTGACTCTATGCATCTACAACCTTCCTCCTTGGTTGTGCATGAAGCGGAAGTTCATTATGATGCCAGTGCTCATCCAAGGTCCGAAGCAACCCGGCAACGACATCGATGTGTACCTAAGGCCATTAGTTGATGAACTTTTACAGCTGTGGGGCAGACCTGGTGTCCGTGTGTGGGATGAGCACAAAAAAGAGGAATTTAACCTACGAGCGTTGCTTTTCGTAACCATCAACGATTGGCCTGCTCTTAGTAACCTTTCGGGACTGTCAAATAAGGGATACAATGCATGCACGCACTGCTTACATGAGACTGAAAGTGTACATTTGCCAAATTGTAAGAAGAACGTGTACCTTGGGCATCGTCGATTTCTTCCGAAAATTCATCCAGTAAGAAAGAAAGGCAAGCATTACAACGGCAAGGCAGATCACCGGCCGAAGCCTGCGGAACGCACTGGTGCTGAGGTATTTGATATGGTCAAGGATTTGAAAGTCATCTTTGGAAAGGGTCCTGGCGGACAATCAGTTCCGAAGGGAGCTGACGGGCACGCAGCCATGTGGAAGAAGAAATCTATATTCTGGGAGCTAGAATATTGGAAAGTCCTAGAAGTCCGCTCTGCAATCGACGTGATGCACGTTACGAAGAATATTTGCGTGAACCTCCTAAGCTTCTTGGGCGTGTATGGGAAGACAAATGATACAAAGGAAGCACGGCAGGACCAGCAACGTTTGAAAGACCCTGATGACCGGCATCCGGAATGGTTTCAAGGTCGTGCCAGCTACGCTCTGACCAAAGAAGAGAAGGTCATCTTTTTTGAATGCCTGAGCAGTATGAAGGTCCCGTCTGGATTCTCGTCCAATATAAAGGGAATAATAAACATGGCGGAGAAAAAGTTCCAAAACCTGAAGTCTCACGACTGCCACGTGATTATGACGCAATTGCTTCCGATTGCTTTGAGGGGGCTCCTGCCGGAAAATGTTCGAGTAGCCATTGTGAAGCTATGTGCATTCCTCAATGCAATCTCTCAGAAGGTAATCAATCCAGAAGATCTACCACGGTTACAGAACGATGTGATCCAATGTCTTGTCAGTTTCGAGTTGGTGTTCCCGCCATCCTTCTTCAATATTATGACGCACCTCTTGGTTCACCTAGTCGAAGAGATTTTCATTCTCGGTCCTGTATTTCTACACAATATGTTCCCCTTCGAGAGGTTCATGGGAGTATTAAAGAAATATGTTCGTAACCGTGCTAGGCCAGAAGGAAGCATCGCCAAGGGCTATGGAAATGAGGAGGTAATTGAGTTTTGTGTTGACTTTGTTCCTGACCTTAAGCCGATTGGTCTTCCTCGATCGCGGCACGAGGGGAGACTAAGTGGAAAAGGCACGATCGGAAGGAAATCAACGATATGTATGGACGGCCATTCTCTGACTGAAGCACACCACACTGTACTGACCAATTCCAGCTTGGTGGCTCCGTACTTTGAGAAACACAAGAATATTTTACGCTCGGACAACCCGGGGAAGCCTGAATCCTGGATTAGGAAGGCCCACATGGAGACTTTCGGCAGTTGGTTGAGAAAACATTTAATGAATGACAATGATGTTGTAGATCAGCTGTACATGTTGGCCAAGACACCATCTTCGACTATAACGACTTTCCAAGGGTACGAGATAAATGGGAATACATTTTACACGATCGCCCAAGATAAAAAGAGCACCAACCAAAACAGTGGTGTCCGCTTTGATGCAGCAACCGAGAATGGGCAAAAGGTCACATATTATGGTTACATAGAGGAGATATGGGAACTTGACTATGGACCCTCCTTTAAGGTCCCTTTGTTCCGGTGCAAATGGTTCAAGCTAACAGGAGGTGGGGTAAAGGTGGACCAGCAATACGGAATGACAATGGTGGATTTCAACAATCTTGGTTACCTTGACGAACCATTCGTCCTAGCGAAAGATGTCGCTCAGGTTTTCTATGTGAAGGACATGAGTAGCAAACCGAGGAAACGAAAAGATAAGAAAACGATCAGTACATCATGCGATGATCCAAAGCGCCACATTGTTCTTTCAGGGAAAAGAAACATCGTGGGAGTGGAGGACAAGACAGACATGTCAGAAGATTATAATATGTTTGCTGAAATTCCGCCCTTCAAAGTGAACACCGACCCAAGCATTAAGTTAAATGATGAGGATGCTCCATGGATACGGCACAATCGTAAGCAAGCAGGGACACAAGGGAAGAAATGATGTGTAATAATTTATTGTACCAAACTTTGTTGAATGGATCATGTGAATTATATTATTTTGAATTGAATTAGTTTTATTTTTCTGAATTTTTTGATATATTATTTGTATTTTTAACATTTTGAATTGAATTAGTTTTATTTTTCTTAATTTTTTGATATATTATTTGTATTTTTAACATATTGAATTGAATTAGTTCTATTTTTCTGAATTTTTTGATATATTATTTGTATTTTTAACATATTGAATTGAATTAGTTTTATTTTTCTTAATTTTTTGATATATTATTTGTATTTTTAAGATTTTGAATTGAATTAGTTTTATTTTTCTGAATTTTTTTGATATATTATTTGTATTTTTAACATTTTGAATTGAATTAGTTTTATTTTTCTTAATTTTTTGATATATTATTTGTATTTTTGACATATTGAATTGAATTAGTTCTATTTTTCTGAATTTTTTGATAAATTATTTGTATTTTTAACATATTGAATTGAATTAGTTTTATTTTTCTTAATTTTTTGATATATTATTTGTATTTTTAAGATTTTGAAAAAGAAAAAGTATTTGGAAAATACCTTTAGTCGCGGTTGGCCTGCCCAACCGCGACTAAAGGTCGTTGCGCGCGGGAGCGCAAAAACCCGCCAAAAACCCCTTTAGTCGCGGGTCGCCTCCCCAACCGCGACTAAAGGTTACCCTTTAGTCGCGGGTCGCCTCCCCAACCGCGACTAAAGGGGGGGGCTATAAATACAAGGGCCTGACCCGTCGCCTCCATTTCTCGTCTTCTCTGCCGCCGTCGCCCTCGCCCTCGACGCCGCCCGCCGTCGCCCTCGCCCTCGACGCCGCCCGCCGTCGCCCGCCGCCCCCTCTCGCCCACGTACGGCGCCCGCCGCCCCCTCTCGCCCTCGTACGCCACCCGCCGTCGCCCGCCGCCCCCTCTCGCCCACGTACGGCGCCCGCCGCCCCCTCTCGCCCTCGTACGCCGCCCGCCGGCCTCCCTCGCCCACCGCGCCGCCTCTCGCCCGCCCTCAACGCCGCCGGCCGGCCTCGCTGCCGCGCGCGCACGCGCGCGCCTCTCTACAGAGAGCGAGATCGTGGAGAGAGAGAGAGAATTTTTTTTGTTCTTTTTAATTTTAACTAGTTAATTAGTTTAACAAAAACGGTAAAATAACTTAACAAAAAACGTATAACCGTAAAATTTGATAACCGTATAACCGTAAAATAACTTAACAAAAACGGTAAAATAACTTAACAAAAAACGTATAACCGTAAAATAACTTAACAAAAAACGTATAACTTAACAAATAACCGTAAAATTTTATAATTAACAAAAAAAACGTATATACGGAGAGGGGGCGGCGAGGGGGGCGGCGATGCGCGCGGTGTTTTTTTAGGGATCGAGAGGGGGCGGCGAGGGTTATACATGTGTGTTGTCCTCGCCTCCCTCTCCGTGACGCCGTCGTCTGCCGCCCCGTCTCGCGCTCTACCGCGACACCCTCTCCCACCCCTTCCTCGCCCCCTCCTTTTGCCACCGCCCTTTCGCCACCGCCACCGCCACCGCCCCCCTTCTTCACTTAATTAATTTGTTTTTACTACATGTTTTCAGGACTGACATAATGGCGGACGATAGAGCTGACCCGATTATGGACAACTATGATCCGGACGGTGAAGCACATATGTTCGGCATCATAAACGGCGATATTCTATATGTGCCGACCGGACAAGAAGAAGATGATATCTCTTCTTATCTGAACCTTGACGGTGAAGATGAAGGGCGCCGTCAGCAAGATGATGCCGAACAAACGTCGATAAACGACGATCTTCAAATGGAAGTAGCAACCACCTCCGGCGCCGAGGTATATATATACATTGAGCCTCTGGTGATACAAACTAACTGATTTGAATAAATATGTGTGTACTAACGCGCGCGACTCTCTTTCTTATTTTAGCCCTCGGCCGGATCGTCGAAACAATCGAGTACGTCGTCAAAGCGTGGCGCAACCAAGACGATGAAACAAGGAGAAACATGCACCATCGAGGTTGTCGACAGTGCAACCGGCAGGCCGCTGGAGCCCCGCAAGAACGCCACCAAGTTTGTCAACCAATGCGGAGCCATTGTTAGAGACAACGTCTCGATCACCGTCCAGGAGTGGAATAAGCCAAAGAAGGCACGAATTGCTGGTTTCACTTTTGTCGATAAGAGAACAAAAAAAGATTGCTTCAAGAAGCTTATGGAACATTTCGTTCTACCTCCGGAATACAACAAATTCGATGAGGAGGGTAACAAGATTGAGGAAAACAAGGAGAGGAGGAGGCTAGTCAAACAGTTCGCTCTTCATAAGATGGCCGACGCATTCCGGAAATTCAAGCAAAATCTAGCCCATGACTTTGTCAAGCAGAACAAGACTCCGGATTTCAAAGGACAATATGAGAAACTGAAACATGATTGGCCAGAATTTGTGAAGCAAAAGAAATCGGAGCAGTTCATTCAAATATCGAAAAAAATAAGGAAAATGCGGCTAAGAAGGAGTACAATCATATTATGGGGCCAGGAGGGTATCGCCTTTGGGAGCCTAGGTGGGAGAAGATGGAGAACGAGCTGAGGGCGCGAGGAATCCGTCCAGGTACGGAGGGATGGGACCCAAGGGCCAAAAGCTGGTGGTACGGGCATGGGGGAACGCTGAACCCGGAGACAGGGGAGTGTGTTTACCGGGGCAAAATAATTAAACCCACCCAAGCCCTTATTGACGCAATGAGGGATGCTCAAGAGGGGAAGATCAAGTTCAACAGAGAGAACGACGCGCTGACAAAAGCCCTCGGGAATCCTGAACACGGAGGACGTGTACGAGGCATGGGGCACATTCCGTGGAAAATAGGGTTCCCCCAGAACGATGACCCGTACGGTTACAGAAGCCGGAAGAGAAAGATGGATCGGGAAGCAGATGTTGTGGCGCGGTTGGCATCGGAAATGGATGTGATGAAGAAAACCGTGAGTGTACTAGTAGCCGAAAGAGATGCAGCTCGGGCGCAGCATGAAGATCATCCAGCGGATCTCAGAAGCCAGCAGCGGAGAAGCAGTGTGGCTTCCACGGAGGCCCCACCGGCTGGTGCAGATGCACCGACGATCGAAATTACTGCACCGGAGCCTCTGGTGGTCGAAATTACTGCACCGGAGCCTCTGGTGGTCGAAATTACTGCACCGGAGCCTCCTCGCTACCCCGTGGACGATATAAAGGAGATGAAAGAATGTCATCTGTATTATCCTATCGGGAACATGTCCATGAAGGTAGCCATCGGCAGTGCTTTACCATGTTTACCTGGAGCACTCCACCACAACAACCCCATTCAAGATGGCTATGCTCGTGTCACGGTGGAGGACATAGTCCAAGGGTTTGAGGACCTGGAGATTGACATTGCTACACCTGAAGGGGAGAAAAGACTTGGAGATGTCAAGCGCCATTTCATTCTATGGCAAAAGAAGTTTATCAAGTTTCCAGGCGAGGCGCCAAGGACAACAAGTCCACCCCCCTACGGTGGTGGCGGTTCACCTACACCTCCGTCACGTCAGCCGACGCCCCCCAGTCCACAACGTCCGGCGGGTGATCAGACGCCGCCCCCCAGTCCTCGTCCGGCGGGTGATCAGACGCCGCCCCCCAATCCACCTCCGGCAAAGAAGCAGAAGCAGTCCTGGATTATTAACCCGGACCCTTATGTACCTAAGACCACAAAGGTACCGGAGCCATCACTGAAGCCTCTCCCCACAAGGCCTTGGGAACGTAGTGCCGAGGAAACTGCCGCGGCCGCGGCTGCTGATCATGAGAAATGGAAGGCGGACTGCAAGAAGAAAAGAGAGCCCGAGCCCAAGCCAGTATTTTCTGATGAGCAAAAGAAGTGGGCTAAGTCATTTTTGAGCACACCGTCCCAAGCCGCGAAGAATCTGCCTGACGACTATGCACGTGAACTTCGTAGGCAGGCACTCATGTTGAAGGAGAAGAAAGAGCGGGCGGAGAACCAGGAGAACAAAGCCTTGGAGGAGGCCGAGAAAACGGAATTAGAAAGTAAAAAAAGCGGGAAACGAGTTGCCCAGCTCGGGGAACAAAGTAAACAATCGATTGCCCCGCTTATAGTGAAAGCCGCCGGTCCGGATGACCCCGATATCATAGCAGCTGCGGCAGCACATGGATTGACTGTAACGAGTGCCAGAGAACAAGCGGCCAACTTAGGTATTACTCTTCGTGAACTGTTAGGCCTTGATGAGGCGCCAGTGAAGGAGGTAGTAATTACATATGTGAAGAATGGGCCTCTCGTCGAGCCTGCGCAGGAAGAGGATCTACCTCCACAAATGAAAGGTCTGCTGAAATGGTACAAGGGTTACATAAAAAATAAAAACGCCAAAGAATATATTTATGCGGAAGTTAGATATGAGCATCACTTCAAACATTACTATGTACAAATTCATCTGAGTGAATTGTTCCAGCTTTTCAATCTGCGCGAGCTCGACAAATCTATCATCAGTTGCTACGTTCTGTAAGTGATTTATTTCTACCCCATCTCGTTCATATTGCCTGCACTATATATATGTCCTAACTATATTGTTGTGTCCGCTATTATACATGCAGAATGAAGATTAAGGAATGCAGAGTAAGGAACATCCATGATGTTGGGTTCATTGACCCACACATCGTTAATGGATATGTGTTGGAGCATCACCCCGCCGACATGGAGGCAGACCTGTGGCAGTTTCTTACAAAGCAGGAACTCAAAAGTGATATTCTATTTCCTTACCATTTTGGGTGAGTGTTTCTGTCTTGAGCACATTCTCTTTTGTTTACTCCATGCATGGTATGTGGCCGGCTAATCGATGAGTTATGCATGACGTACTGTGCATGTATCGTGTCCGCAGGTTCCACTGGATTCTGCTAGTAATTAAAGTTGACACCTCAGAATGTCTCGTCCACGACTCTCTGAATAAGGATCCAAAGCTTTGGGGCGACATGAGAAGAATGCTGCAGAAGTAATTATTTTCATTCATTTGCGCTCTATATCGATCGGCCTATTTCGTTCATTTCCTAATATCAAGTAACTAATAACTCTCTTGTTCATTTAATTTTCTTTGCCTCGTAGGGTTTGGAGACGGTTCGTAGATACAAAGGTCGGTGAATTCAAAAAAGAGCTAGAATTCAAAAGGTCAAAGGCTAAGAATGGTGAGGATATTCAGCCAGCGGGGACCAATCTATGTGCATACTATGTCTGTGAGATGATCCGGAGATACACCTCTGAGCGGGTTCCGAGTGATACCAATGCTCAGAGGAATAACCTCCGGATGATGCTTAGTCCAGAAGCTCGCTTCCGACCACTTCAAGAGGAACTAGCTGGATGGTTCAGGAGGGAAGTCCTCCATCCTAAAGGAGAACACCATTACGAGGACGTAGAACTTTATATGCATTAAATTATGTATGGAAACTTGTTCAAAATTGTATATGGTCATCCGATGATATTGAATATATATTGTATATTCCTCTTGAATTCTTTTTGGTTCTAATTTCAAATTTGTTTGAAATTGTACATTCCATGTATGTAGTACCGTAGAATATGTGAAACTCCTTCAAAATTAAAATAAAGCACAAAAGAAATAAAACAATACAAATTAAACAGAAAACAGGTTTAGGGGGGGGGGCTAAAACCCTAAACCTGCGGCGGCCTTTAGTCGCGGTTGGCCAGAAGAACCGCGACTAAAGGTCCTCCGCCCCGACGGCCGCCTGGCGCCCACGTGGACGGGCCTTTAGTCGCGGTTCTTAAGCAACCGCGACTAAAGGTGGGGGCCTTTAGTCGCGCCTATTTGGTCGCGGTTGCGCAACCGCGACTAATGGCAGTTGCGAACCGCGACCAAAGGCCCTTTTTCCACCAGTGGCATAAAAGATTGATCATAGGGACAACATTTGATTTGATGGGAAATTATTCATAAATAAGGCATATTGGTACTTTGTGAATTACATTAACAAAATCTGAAGAGCAATCCTAACATGCATTTTTTAAGGATAATATAATGTAGCAGTAGTTGAGAGGCACCACTTATATACTGGAGGTTATAGAATACTATCAATTGACGATAAGATTTCTGATATGCATTCACATGAACATAGGTAAACTGCGCAAAACTTGCCCAATTGCGTCAGCGATATTCCCGAGGAAGAGTAAAATAATAACTTTTATCAGAGCATTTGTATTACCTAATTGAGAATATACATAAACTGTAAGATGTGAAATGCAGCCAACAAAATCTGTGTGTAGTTTCCATATGTTTAAGGTCTGAAAGTGTTAACAGAGGACTATAAGTAGACATTCAGGGGCACATGCATACAGCCAGCAGATAGAAATATCGACTAAGTATGATGAGTAAGATGTACATCGGCGTGGTTTATGAGAGTATGAGAGAGAGAGAGAGAACAATGGAGAACACAAATCCAGAAAGCCTGCAACACTAATGGCTGTAAGTTTGCTAATTCAGTTTAAGCCTGCAATCTAGGAAAAGCTTAACAAACTTCATATTTGAGAGCAGAGAGCGTATGGATCTACAAAAACAAACAAACAACAAAATCGTAATGGTATAATGCATGCACAAATCCGTGATGCTGGAGACGTGCATGTATAAGATGTCCCGTACTTACCTGATACTTCGAATATCTAGAACGGGCCATGTAACTAGAATTTGGGTCAGTCTGTTCCTGCGCTGCAACTGCAGACTCGCAATCGTTCCGGAGGATCCTGTGAGGAGTAGGTCGTAGTTGCTCTTGGGGCTATGGGTTTTGATTAACGCTTAGCTGTGGCGAAGTACTGCATGGAGTTAAACGTATCGTACAATAGGGATCGAATGATAGGTGGATGCCTGGATGGCGAATGAGGCCATCTAGGGTCTGGCGAGGGGAGAATATATTGTATGCGAAGACTGTTGAACTTCTGGGCACACCCACTCCACTCTAAACGTTGTGGTGCGTGAGGCCGTTTCATATGCATTTGTGGCCGAGAGAGTGTCCCTCAAGAAGGGTGGAAGAGGTAGTGGAGGAAATAATAGCAGCAACGGGAAGATGAGCGAATAAGCTGGAGTTAGTGCACATCTGTGGACTGCAGAAGGGCTAGCAACGCGACGGTTAGTCTAGCAACTGGCTGGGAGAGGGTGGGTCGTCGCGGCGGCTGCAAGAAGAGATGTACGCAGCGGGGAAGATGAACTCTCAGCGATGCAAAGCCCATGGTGCATCGAACGTCCAAAGTGGCAGTTTAGCCCACAACTTGGCTGGATAGCGCAGGTTAAAAAATGCTTCGTACAGCCAGCCCAGGCGCAAGAGAAAAAAGCCAGCCTGAGCGCAAGATCCAGCAGTTACCGTATACATGATTCATGCATGCACTTCTCAAAAAAAAGATGCATGCATGCACGGAGTGGGGGGCTAGTGCTGACGTGGCAGTAGGTGAATGGATGCTGATGTGGATAGGCTGCATGCTTAGTTAAATAGGTTAGTGGGGATGAACTATTATAGTAATATAGATTGGTGTTAAACCTACTGCATTCCAACTTCTCTATGGTTCATACCACTTAATACTAGCCATAGATGCATCAAAATAAGCAAACAACACATGAAAAACATAATCTGTCAAAAGCATAACAGTCTGTAGCAATCTGCAACTCTCGAATACTTCTGGAACTCTAAAAATCCTACCAAACTAGGAAGTCCTGGGAAATTTGTCTATTGATCTACAGAAAAAATAATCAACGCAAAATCACGTTTCTGTGAATTACTAAAATTATTTTCATGCGCGCAAAGTTTCTGTTTTTCAGCAGAATCAAATTAACTATCACCATAGGTTATCCTATAGGTTCTACTTGGCACAAACACTAATTAAAACATGAAAACACATCTAAACAGAAGGTAGATGAAATATTTATTACTAAACAGAAGCAAAAACAAGGAAACAAAAATAAAATTGGGTTGCCTCCCAACTAGCGCTATTGTTTAACGCCCCTAGCTAGGCATAAAAGCGAGGATAGATCTAAGTAGTGCCATCTTTGGCACTCAATTCATAAGTAGCTCGCATGATAGATTCATGAGGTAATTTAACTTTCTTTCTTGGAAAGTGCTCCATGCCATTCCTTAATGGAAATTTTACTCTAATATTCCCTTCCTTCATATCAATAATTGCACCAATCGTTCTAAGGAAAGGTCTACCAAGAATAATAGGACATGAAAGATTGCAATCTATGTCAAGAACGATAAAATCTACGGGCACATAGTTCCTATTTGCAACAATAAGAACATCATTGATCCTTCCCATAGGCTTCTTAATGTTGGAATAAGCAAGGTGCAGATTTAAAGAGCAATCATCAAAATCATGGAAACCTAGAATATCACATAAAGTTTTCGGAATTGTGGAAACACTAGCACCCAAATCACACAAAGCATAGCACTCATGATCTTTAATTTTAATCTTTATAGTAGGTTCCCACTCATCATAAAGTTTTCTAGGTATAGAAACTTCGAAATTAAGTTTTTCATCATAAGATTGCATCAAGGCATCAACAATATGTTTGGTAAAAGCTTTATTTTGACTATAAGCATGAGGAGAATTCAACACGGATTGCAACAAGGAAATACAATCTACTAAAGAACAATTATCATAATTAAATTCTTTGAAATCCAAGATAGTGGGTTCAATGCTATTTAAAGTCTTGACCTCTCCAATCCCACTTTTACCAAATTTAGCATTAAGATCTAAAAACTCCGAATCAATGGGACGCCTTTTAACTAAAGTTGACTCATCTCCAGTCCCATCATTATTAAGATTCATATTGAAAAACAAAGATTTAATAGGGGACACAACAATAACTTTTAGATCTTCATCATTATTTTCATGGAAACTAGAAAAACACGCCTTTACAAAGCAATCTTTCTTAGCACGCAATCTAGCGGTTCTTTCCTTGCACTCATCAATGGAAATTATCATAGCTTTGAGAGACTCATTGATATCATGCTTAGGAGGAGTAGATCTAAGTTTCAAATGATCAACATCAAGCGAAAGTCTATCAACGTTCCTAGCCAAATCATCAACTTTAAGCAATTTTTCTTCAAGCAAAGCATTAAAATTATTTTGAGAGATCATAAATTCTTTAACACTATTCTCAAAATTAGAGGGAATCTTATTAAAATTACCATAAGAATTATTGTAGGAATTTCCATAATTATTAGTGGAATTACTAGGGAACGGTCTAGGATTAAAGTTTCCTCTATAAGCATTGTTACCAAAATTATTCCTACCAACAAAATTCACATCCATAGATTCATTATTATTCTCAATCAAAGTAGACAAAGGCATATCATTGGGATCAATAGGAGCACTCTTAGTAGCAAACAATTTCGTAAGTTCATCCATCTTTCCACTCAAAACATTAATTTCTTCTATAGCATGCACTTTTTTACTAGTAGATCTTTCGGTGTGCCATTGAGAATAATTAGCCATAATGTTATCAAGGAGTTTAGTAGCTTCTGCTAAAGCGATTTCCATAAAAGTGCCTCCCGCGGCCAAATCTAAAAGATTTCTAGAAGCAAAATTCAATCCAGCTTAAAAATTTTGTATGATCATCCATAAATTCAAACCATGAGTAGGGCAATTGCGAATCATCAATTTCATTCTTTCCCAAGATTGGGCAACATGCTCATGATCAAGTTGTTTAAAATTCATAATATCGTTCCTAAGAGAGATGATCTTAGCGGGAGGAAAATACTTAGAGATAAAAGCATATTTGCACTTATTCCATGAATCAATACTATTCTTAGGCAAAGATGAAAATCAAATTTTAGCACGATCTCTAAGTGAAAACGGAAATAACTTCAATTTAACAATATATGTATCCGTATCTTTCTTCTTTTGCATCTCACACAAATCAACAAAGTTGTTTAGATGGGTAGCGGCATCTTCATTAGGAAGGCCGGAGAATTGATCTTTCATAACAAGATTCAACAAAGCAGCATTGATTTCACAAGACTCAACATCATTAAGAGGAGCAATCAGAGTACTAAGGAAATCATCATTATTGGTATTGGAAAAGTCACACAATTTGGTATTATCTTGCGCCATTGCGACAAGCAATCCAACAAACAAGCAAACAAAAAGGCAAGCGAAAGAGAGAGGAGATTGGGAAAGAGAGGGCGAATAAAATGGCAAGGGTGAAGTGGGGGAGAGGAAAACGAGAGGCAAATGGAAAATAATGTAATGCGAGGGAGATGAGTTTGTGATGGGTACTTGGTATGTCTAGACTTGAGCGAAGACCTCCCCGGCAACGGCGCCGGAAATCCATCTTGCTACGTCTTGAGCTTGCGTTGGTTTTCCTTGAAGAGGAAAGGGTGATGCAGCAAAGTAGCGTAAGTATTTTCCTCGGTTTTTGAGAACCAAGGTATCAATCCAGTAGGAGGCTCCTCGGAAGTCCCACGCACCTACACAACCAAACAAGAACCTCGCAACCAACGGAATAAAGGGGTTGTCAATCCCTTCACGACCACTTGCAAAAATGAGATCTGATAGAGATAATATGATAAGATAAATATTTTTCGTATTTTTATGACATAGATAGGAAAAGTAAAGATGCAAATAAAAGTAGATTGAAAGCTTATATGATAAAAGATAGACCCGGGGGGCATAGGTTTCACTAGTGGCTTCTCTCAAGATAGCATAAGTATTACGGTGGGTGAACAAATTACTGTCGAGCAATCCATAGAAAAGCGAATAATTATGAGATTATCTAGGCATGATCATGTATGTAGGCATCACGTCCGTGACAAGTAGACCGACTCCTGCCTGCATCTACTACTATTACTCCACACATCGACCGCTATCCAGCATGCATCTAGAGTATTAAGTTCATAACGAACAGAGTGACGCATTAGGAAAGATGACATGATGTAGAGGGATAAACTCATGCAATATGATATAAACCCCATCTTTTTATCCTCGATGGCAACAATACAATACGTGCCTTGTTGCCCCTGCTGTCACTGGGAAAGGACACCGCAAGATTGAACCCAAAGCTAATCACTTCTCCCATTGCAAGAAAGATCAATCTAGTAGGCCAAACCAAACTGATAATTCAAAGAGACTTGCAAAGATAACTTAATCACACATAAAAGAATTCAGAGGAGATTCAAATATTTCGCATAGATAAACTTGATCATAAACCCACAATTCATTGGATCTCGACAAACACACCACAAAAAGAGTTACATCGAATAGATTTCCAAGAAGATCGAGGAGAACTTTGTATTGAGATTCAAAGAGAGAGAAGAAGCCATCTAGCTAATAACTATGGACCCGAAGGTCTGTGGTAAACTACTCACAACTCATCGGAGAGGCCTTGGAGATGATGTAGAGGCCCTCCATGGTCGATTCCCCCTCCGGCGGAGCATCGACAAAGGCTCCAAGATGGGACCTCGCGGATACAGAAGGTTACAACTGTGGAAATAGTTTTTTGTGGTGCTCCTCGATGGTTTCAGGGTATGTGGGTATATATAGGAGGAAGAGGTAGGTCGGTGGATGCTCGAGGGGCCCACGAGGGTGGGGGGCGTGCCACCTGTATGGGGCGCGCCGGGCACCCTCGTGGCCGCCTCCTTTGTTGCTTGACATCCACTCCAAGTCCCCTAGATCACGTTTGTTCCAAAAAGATCGCTCCCATGGGTTTCATTCCATTTGGACTCCGTTTGATATTCCTTTTCTTTGAAACACTGAAATAGGCAGAAAAAACAGCAATTCGGGCTAGGCCTCCGGTTAGTAGGTTAGTCCCAAAATGATATAAAAGTGTAAAGTAAAGCCCATAAACATCCAAAACGGGTAATATAATAGCATGGAACAATCAAAAATTATAGATACGTTGGAGACGTATCACCCATCATCTACTTATTACTTCTCAATGCCTTCCTATAGGCCCAAACAATGGTGAAGTGTCATGTAGTCGACGTTCACATAACACCACTAGAGGAGAGACAACATACATCTCATCAAAATATCGAACGAATACCAAATTCACATGACTACTTATAGCAAGATTTCACCCATGTCCTCAGGAACAAACATAACTACTCATAGAGCATATTCACGTTCATAATCAGAGGGGTATTAATATGCATTAAGGATCTGAACATATGATCTTCCACCGAATAAACCAACTAGCATCAACTACAAGGAGTAATCAACACTACTAGCAACTCACAGGTACCAATCTGAGGTTTTGAGACAAAGATTAGATACAAGAGATGAACTAGGGTTTGAGAGGAGATGGTGTTGGTGAAGATCTTGATGGAGATTGACCCCCTCCCGATGAGAGGATCATTGGTGATGACGATAGTGATGGTTTCCCCCTCCCGGAGGGAAGTTTCCCCGGCAGAACAGCTCCGCCGGAGCCCTAGATTGGTTCTGCCAAGGTTTCGCCTCGTGGCGGCGGAGTTTCGTCCCGAAAGCTTGCTTATGATTTTTTCCAGGGTAAAAGACTTCATATAGCAGAAGATGGGCACCGTAGGGATGCCAGGTGGCCCACGAGGTAGGGGGCGTGCCCAGGGGGGTAGGGCACGCCCCCACCCTCGTGGACGGTGGGTAGCCCCCCTCTGGTATTTCTTCCGCTTAGTATTTTTTATTAAATCCAAAAATGACTTTCGTGGAGTTTCAGGACTTTTGGAGTTGTGCAGAATAGGTCTCTAATATTTGCTCCTTTTTTAGTCCAGAATCCCAGCTCCCGGCATTCTCCCTCTTCATGTAAACCATGTAAAATAAGAGAGAATAGGCATAAGTATTGTGACATAACGTGTAATAACAACCCATAATGCAATAAATATCGATATAAAAGCATGATGCAAAATGGGCGTATCAACTCCCCCAAGCTTAGACCTCGCTTGTCCTCAAGCGGAAGCCAATATCGAAAAATATGTCCACATGTTTAGAGATAGAGGTGTCGATAAAATAAAATACGGACATGAGGGCATCATGATCATTCTTATAACAGCAACATACATAAATTTTGTCATATGATTTCTTATGCTAAAGTAACAATCTATTCACAATGTCAAGTATGAATCAGAAACTTCATTCAAAACCAACAAACTATAATCTCTGTCGTTGAGGCAATTGAAATTTATCATAACATCGGAAAGAGTCAATATAAGAGCTTTTCAGCAAGTCCACATACTCAACTATCATTTAGTCTTTCACAATTGTTAACACTCACGCAATACTTATGGGTATGGAGTTTTAATCGGACACAGAGAAAGATAGGGGCTTATAGTGTTGCCTCCCAACCTTTTACCTCAAGGGTAATGTCAACAATAATAGTTCATGCTAACTTACATCCAATTGGATATATATATATATATATATATATATATATATATATATATATATATATATATATATATATATATATATCAGGATCTTTCCAACACAAGGTGCTTGCCAAAGGATAAAATATAAAAATGAAAGGTGAAAGTCACCATGACTCTGAATGTAAGACAAGAAGTATAAGATAGGCCCTTCGCAAAGGGAAGCAGAGGTCGCCATGTGCTTTTTGGTTGGATGCACGAAATCTTAATGCAAAAGAACGTCACTTTGTATTGCCACTTGTGATATGGACCTTTATTATGCAGTCTGTCGCTTTTATTGCTTCCATATCACAAGATCGTATAAGGCTTATTTTCTCCACACTAATAAGTCATACATATTTAGAGAGCAATTTTTATTGCATGCAACATGAAAACTTGCTTGAAGGATCTTACTCAATCCATAGGTAGATATGGTGGACTCTCATGGCAAAACTGGGTTTAAGGATATTTGGAAACACAAGTAGTATTTCTACTTGGTGCAAGGAATTTGGCTAGCATGAGGGAGAAAGGCAAGCTCAACATGTTGGATGATCCATGACAATATACTTTAATTCAGATATATGAGAAAACATAACCCATTACGTTGTCTTCCTTGTCCAACATCAACTCTTTAGCATGTCATACTTTAATGAGTGCTCACAATCATAAAAGATGCCCAAGATAGTATATTTATATGTGAGAACCTCTCTTTCTTTATTACTTCATATTAATTGCAACAATGACCAAAACTATGTTTGCCAACTCTCAACAACTTTTAATCATCATACTCTTTATATGTGAAGTCATTACTTTCCATCAGATCAATATGATCTCTTGATTTCTTTTTACTCTTTTTATTCCCTTAAGATCATAGCAAGATAGCAAAGCCCTTGACTCAACACTAATCTTTATTTTATATAGCTCACGGACTCGATTACATAGAGGGATCATAAGGCATAACTCAAAACTAAATCATACCAAAACTTTATTCTACTAGATCAAGGTATTACTAAAAGGTTCGAACTAAGTAAAATGGTAAAAATAGGAGTGTGATGGTGATACGATACCAGGGCACCTCCCCAAGCTTGGCAGTTGCCAAGGGGAGTGCCCATACCCATGTGATTAGTTCCTCGGAGGTGGTGATGACGGAGTGGTTGATGATGTAGGCTTGTCGTCCATATTCCAAGGCATAGGCTCACCATCATAGAAGGATGATCGAGTCTTCGGGATCCTCAAATCTGCAGCCAAACTCATTCTCTTGAATCTATATTCGTACTCACAATTTTGGTTTTGCAGGTCATAGATCTGGGCCTGGAGGTGCTCGATTTTCTCATGAAGCTTGAAGATGGTCTCCTCAATGTTCTTGGCATCTAGCTTGTGGTTGTTTTTGAACTCCGCGATCATCATCTAGTTGGCGTTGAGTCCGCGTTCCACCATTCCTTGGCGCTTGAAAACTTGTTGTTCCATTGCTTTGAGTCTTGTCTCCACGCTTCCGGTCCTCCTTGGCCCCTCAACATCGCAGATGTGCAGCACCCCGTCACGCATCTCAATGGTTTAAGGGTGATGCAGCACCTCCGCATGGTAGGGGTTGATGACCTTATCAAAAAACTTGTCCTTGGGAGCACTTGAAGATGTCATGGTGCTCTAGATCTGTCAGAAAAATAGCTCGAAACAAAGACAGAGGATATTTGCATGATACGGTGGTCAAAACCCTCGGGAGATTATATAATGAATTTTTACCAAGCAAAAGAAGTATCGTGCAAGAAAACGGAGTCCGGAGAGCACGCGAGGTGCCCACAAGGTAGGGGGGCGTGCCCTCCACCCTCGTGGATGCCTCGTGTCCTTCTCGGACTACTTCTTATTTTCCTATTTTCTTAAATATTCCAAAACAAAGAAAAATTTCTATTAGAATTGTTTTGGAGTCGTTTTACTTACCGTACCACATACCTATTCCTTTTCGGAGTCTGAAATGTTCTGGAAAGTGTCCCTTATGTATTCCTCCGGGGTTACGGTTTCAATAACATTAGTTTCAACATTTATAGGCTTACCTAAGATATAATGTTTGATTCTTTGATCGTTCACCACCTTCGGATTTGTGCCTTCGAAGTTGTTGATTTTTATGGCACCGGAACTATAGACCTCCTCGATAACGTAAGGCCCTTCCCATTTAGAGAGAAGTTTTCCTGTAAAAATCTTAAATGAGAGTTGAATAGCAACACATAATCACCTACGTTAAACTCATGCTTTTGTATCCTTTTGTCATGCCATCTTTTAACTTTTTTCTTTAAACAGTTCGGCATTCTCATAGGCTTGGGTTCTCCATTCATCAAGTGAGCTAATGTCAAATAGCCTCTTCTCACCGGCAAGTTTGAAATTATAATTGAGCTCTTTAATGGCCCAATATGCCTTATGTTCTAGTTCGAGAGGTAAATGACATGCTTTTCCATAAACCATTTTATACGGAGACATACCCATAGGATTCTTATATGCAGTTCTATAAGCCCACAATGCATCATCAAGTTTTTTGGACCAATTCTTTCTAGATCTATTAACATTCTTTTGCAAAATTAATTTGAGCTCTCTGTTACTCAATTCTACTTGACCACTAGAATGTGGGTGATACGGAGATACAATTCTATGATTAACATCATACTTAGCAAGCATTTTATGAAAAGCACCATGAATAAAATGTGAGCCACCATCAGTCATTAAGTATCTAGGGACTCCAAACCTCGGAAAAATAACTTCGTTAAGCATCTTAATAGAGGTGTTATGATCAGCACTACTAGTTGGAATAGCTTCTACCCACTTAGTAACGTAATCAACAACAACTAGAATATGTGTATATCCATTAGAGGAAGGAAAAGGTCCCATATAATCAAAGCCCCAAACATCAAATGGTTCAATAACAAGAGAATAGTTCATAGGCATTTCTTGACGTCTACTAATATTACCTATTCTTTGACATTCATCACAAGACAAGACAAACTTACGAGCATCTTTGAAGAGAGTAGGCCAATAAAAACCGGATTGCAATACCTTATGTGCTGTTCTATCTCCAGCGTGGTGTCCTCCATATGCCTCGGAGTGACACTTGCGTAGGATCTGTTCCTGTTCATGCTCAGGTACACAACGTCTAATAACACCATCTACTCCTTCTTTATAAAGGTGTGGGTCATCCCAGAAGTAATGTCTTAAATCATAGAAAAACTTTTTCTTTTGCTGGTATGTGAAACTAGGTGGTATGAATTTAGCAACAATGTAATTAGCATAATCAGCATACCATGGAGCAGTATGAGAAGCATTTATGTCAGCTAATTGTTCATCAGGGAAGCTACCATCAATAGGTAGTGGGTCATCAAGAACATTCTCTAACCTAGACAAGTTGTCTGCAACGGGGTTCTCAGCTCCCTTTCTATCAATAATATGCAAATCAAATTCTTGTAGCAAGAGAACCCATCTAATAGGTCTAGGTTTAGCATCTTTCTTTCCCATAATATATTTAATAGCAGCATGATCAGTGTGAATAGTTACTTTAGAATCAACAATATAAGGTCTGAACTTATCACAAGCAAATACAACTGCTAAGAATTCTTTTTTAGTAGTAGCATAATTTCTCTGGGCACTGTCTAGAGTTTTACTAGCATATTGAATAACAGTTAGTTTCTTATCAACTATTTGTCCTAGAACGGCACCTATGGCATAATCACTAGCATCACACATAATTTCAAAGGGTAAATTCCAATCAGGTGGTTGAACAATAGGTGCAGAAATCAAAGCTTTCTTAAGTATTTCAAATGCTTCTACACAATCATCATCGAAGACAAAAGGAATATCTTTTTGTAAGAGATTAGTCAGAGGCCTAGAAATTTTAGAGAAGTCCTTAATGAACCTCCTATAAAAATCGGCATGACCAAGGAAACTTCTTATACCTTTAATGTCCTTGGGGCACGACATCTTTTCAATAGCATCAACCTTAGCTTTATCAACTTCAGTACCTCTTTTAGAAATTTTATGCCCCAAGACAATACCTTCATTAACCATAAAGTGGCACTTCTCCCAATTCAAGACAAGACTAGTATCTTCACATCTCTGCAAAACTCGATCAAGGTTGCTCAAGCAATCATCAAGAGAAGACCCATAAATGGAGAAATCATCCATGAAAACCTCACAAATCTTTTCACAAAAGTCAGAGAATATAGCCATCACGCATCTTTGAAAGGTAGCAGGTGCATTACATAAACCAAAAGGCAAACGTCTATAAGCAAAAGTACCAAAAGGGCAACTAAAAGTGGTATTTTATAGATCCTCTGCGGACACAGGTATTTGAGAGAAACCAGAGTAACCATCTAGAAAGCAAAAATGTGTATGTTTAGATAATCTTTCTAGCATTTGATCAATAAAAGGTAGATGGTAATGATCCTTTTTAGTAGCTTTATTTAACTTACGGAAATCAATTACCATCCTATAACCTGTAATAATTCTTTGCAGGATCAATACATCTTTATCATTAGGAACAACAGTAATACCTCCCTTAGGGACACAATGGACAGGGCTTACCCACTGACTATCACCAACGGGATAAATTATACCTGCCTCTAGGAGCTTTAGTATTTCCTTTCTTACCACTTCTTTCATCTTAGAATTTAACCGTCGTTGGTGATCAATAACTGGTTTGGCGTCTTTCTCCAAATTTATCTTGTGTTGACATAAAGTGGGACTAATGCCCTTAAGATCATCAAGAGTATATCCAATAGCAGCACGGTGCTTCTTCAGAGTTTTCAATAATCTTTCATCTTCCTGCTCTGAAAGGTTAGCGCTAATAATAACAGGATATATCTTCTTTTCATCAAGATAAGCATATTTGAGAGTACCAGGTAATGGTTTAAGCTCAAACACGGGATCACCCTTGGGTGGAGGAGGATTCCCTAGAATTTCAACAGGCAAGTTGTGTTTCAAAATAGGTCCCTGTTTAAAGAATACTTCATCTATCTCCCTTCTTTCATTCATAAACGTATCATTTTCATGGTCTACCAAATATTATTCTAAAGGATCATTAGGAGGCACGACAATAGAAGCAAGACAAATAATTTCATCCTTACTAGGCAATTCTTTATCATGGGGTTGTCTACGAAATTTAGCAAAATTAAACTCATGAGACATATCCCCTAAGCTAATCGTAGCAACATCCTTTTCGCAATCTATCTTAGCATTAACAGTGTTCAAGAAGGGTCTACCAAATATAATGGGACAAAAGTCATATTGTGGGGAACCAAGAACAAGAAAATCAACAGGATATTTAACTTTCCCACACAAGACTTCAACATCTCTAACAATCCCAATTGGTGAAATAGTATCTCTATTGGCAAGCTTAATTGCAACATCTATTTCTTCTATCTCAGCAGGTGCAATATCATGCATAATTTCTTTGTATAAGGAATGAGGTATTGCACTAGCACTAGCACCCATATCACATAAGCCATGGTAACAATGATCTCCTATTTTAACAGAAATAACAGGCATGCCTACAACAGGTCTATGTTTTTTAGCATCGGGTCTAGCAATTCTAGTAGCTTGATCACAGAAGTAAATAACATGCCCATCAATATTATCAGCCAAGAGATCTTTAACCATAGCAATACTAGGTTCAACTTTAATTTGCTCAGGTGGTGTATATATTATAGTATTACTCTTATGAACCGTAGTTGAAGCTTTAGCATGATCCTTTATCCTAACAGGGAAAGGTGGTTTCTCAATATAAGTAGCAAGAACAATAGGATCATTATAAGTGATAGTCTTTTCTTTAACTTTAATAGGTGCTACTACTTTTACTTTAGTGGGAGGATTATATTCAAACCACTTCTCCTTAGGGAGTTCAACATGAGTAGCAAATGATTCACAGAAGGAAGCTACTATCTCAGAGTCAAGTCCATATTTAGTGCTAAATCCACGAAAAGCATCGGTATCCATAAAAGATTTAACACAATCAAACTTAGGTGTCATACCTGACTCCTTACCTTCATCGAGATCCCAATCTTCAGAGTTGCGTTTAATTCTTTCCAATAAATCCCATTTAAATTCAATAGTCTTCATCATAAAAGAACCAGCACAAGAAGTATCGAGCATGGAGCGATTGTTGAGAGAAAGTCGAGCATAAAATTTTTGAATAATCATTTCTCTTGAGAGCTCATGATTGGGGCATGAATGTAACATTGACTTAAGCCTCCCCCAAGCTTGAGCGATGCTTTCTCCTTCGCGAGGCCAAAAATTATATATATAATTACGATCACGATGAACAAGATGCATAGGATAAAACTTCTGGTGAAATTCCAATTTCAATCGGTTGTAGTTCCATGATCCTATATCATCACATAGCCTATACCATGTCAATGCCTCTCCCTTCAAAGATAAAGGTAAGACCTTCTTCTTGATAACATCATCGGGCATACCTGCAAGCTTAAATAATCCACAAACTTCATCCACATAGATTAGGTGTAAATCGGGATGCAATGTTCCATCTCATGTAAAGGGATTAGCTAGCAGTTTCTCTACCATACCCGAAGGAATTTCAAAGTAAACATTTTCAGTAGGTTTAGTAGGTTGAGGATCAACTCTTTGCTCTATTGGTCGGGGTGAAGATACCCCGAACAAGCCCCTCAAAGGATTATGTTCCATAGAAACAAGTGACAGTAAATTTCAGCACACTATATAAATTTTTCCTTACCAAGTTCCACTTACCAAAGGCACTTCACTCCCCAGCAACAGCGCCAGAAAAGAGTCTTGATGACCCACAAGTGTAGGGGATCTATCATAGTCCTTTCGCCCCGGAACCTGCTCAGGAACACATTCAGGAAAATGGTTGGCGCATGTGGCTTGTGGTTCCTCCGCCATACACAGGATTCAGTTTCAGAACATTCTTCCAGTATGACGGGCCATCCCTGATGGATGGTGTGGACCCGGAGCACAATGTCCAAGACAATTTGTCTGATATTTGGTCTTCTGATACAGAGTTTCAGGCGGTGGAAGCACTGGCTGATGGTTTTGTGCTTGGGAATCCTGCTGCAAGACTGGCATTCGTCAGAGCAGGAGGGGATTCAGTCAATTTCTTTGTGGTTGTTGATCATGAGCTGTTGCTTTGGATGGGGAGGATGCTTAAACGCATATATACGTCGGCCCTCACCTTTCAGCAATCTGCGGCTGTTATGTTACCTCTCAACCCGTTCAAGTTCCTCCAGAACCAACTTAATGTTGCTGCTGCAGCCTTGCTTGAAGGCATGGTCCCAGAGTTTGATATTCTGTCAGCGGTTTTCAGTTCAACCTTTCAGTTGGGGGCTGCCATCGTCCCCTCGTCTCTGCTGCAGGAATTTGCTGAGCCCAGGTCTGAATTGATAGATGCTGATTGGGAGATGGCTGCTCGCTCTCCTGGTCTCAAGATGATCCCACAACTTGTCTCTGAAGATGCAGAGTTTCAGTCAGTGCCCCTATCAGATCAAGGTACTTCTCTTCAGGTGATTGCTTCTTCATCTCTTTATAATGCTCCTCAGCCCCGCAATGTGCTAGTGCCACTTGACACCACCATTGTCAGAAGAAGCACTAGATCTAACAAATATTATGGCTTCAAGATCAGTCATGTTTCTGACACCAAGCGCTCTAAGTCACGGGTGAAACCACGCGAGACTTCTTTTGTCACAGTTGTTTCTTTGGCTACTGCCCCCGTGCAGGTTATGACTGATGCTTGTCCCCCTCCTACGTCGATTGAGGATCTTCAACAGATGGGTAGCCTTTGCGGGATTGCACAGGATGTTCTCTCTCCCGAGAAGCTGCTGCATGATCAGCTCTCGTCCACTGGAGCCGGCGACTGAACTTTCTCTCGCTCATTAATAAATCGTGGAATGTGCTGTCGTGGAATATCAGAGGCATCAACTCTGATGCTAAACTTTTGGCTCTTAGGAATGCTATTGATACTAGCGGTTGTTCTGTGCTACGTATCCAGGAAACTAAGCGTGAATCTTTTGATTTGGCGTTTATTAAAACTTTCTGCCCCAAGCGTTTCGATAAATTTGTGTTTGCATCATTAGTGGGTGCCTCGGGTGGTCTTATTATAATATGGAATAGTTCTGTGTTTGTGGGCACGCCTTGGTATGTTGACTCGTTTGCTGTGGGTGTCTCTTTTGCTGCTACTCGGTCCAGTGAAACTTGGAAATTGATCAATGTCTATGGTCCATGCTCTGGTCAGTGTCGGGTGGATTTTACTAACTTGTTATTTGACCTGAATATACCTGATGATGAAAATTGGTTGATCTTAGGAGATTTTAACTTTATTCACTCCACGAATAATAGAAACAAGCCTGGGGTGACGCTGCGGACATGTTGTTGTTTAATGAAATCATTCAAGCGCAGTCCCTGATGGAGCTACCTGTGAAGGGCAGAACTTATACCTGGAGCAACATGCAGGACGACCCCCTGCTCGAACAGCTCGATTGATTCTTTTCTTCCTCTTGTTGGACTACGTCCTTCCCAAACACGATGGTCCTGGCATTGGGGAAACCAGTGTCTGATCATATCCCGTGTGTGGTTGCAATTGAATCTAATATCAGGTCCAAGCTTTTCCGCTTTGAGAATTTTTGGGTTAATCACGAAGGGTTTACTGATGTGGTTGCTGCCTCCTGGTCCAAGGCATGCCATGCCCCGAACGCTGTTGCCCGCATTTGTAAAAAACTTAAAACACTGAGATATGATCTCAAGAGATGGAGCAGAGGTATCTCAAAGCTGAAAATTATGATCCAGAATAGTAATGAAACTTTAGTTATGATGGATAATCTTGAGGACAAAAGACCTCTATTTATCCAGGAGTCAAACTTCAGGAGGATTTTGAAATCTCATTTGCAGACACTGCTCAAGTATCAAAACGAGTACTGGAGGAAAATATGTACGATCAGGTATTTCAGATTTGCTGATGAAAACACCAAGCTCTTTCAATCTCTGTCCACTGAGAGATATAGACACAATTCTATTGCCATGCTTCGAGATGATGTTGTGGAAATCCATGACCATGTTGGCAAGGAGGGGGTGTTGTTCAAAACCTATAAAGAATGTTTGGGTTCTTCTAAACCCACCAACATGCGTTTTGATCTTTCTAGAATCATTCACCGGATCAAGGGTCTGGATCAATTGTCGGCACCCTTTTCCAATGAAGAGATCGATGCTGTAATTAAGGAAATACCAAGTGGCAGGGTTCCGGGCCCTGATGGGTTTAATGGATGTTTTCTTAAGAGCTGTTGGCAGATCATCAAGTAGGATTTCTATGAGATGTGCCATGATTTTCATGCTGGAGGGCTAGATATCACCAGCGTTAGTGAGGGCTACATCACCTTGATCCCTAAGGTCTCTTCTCCAGAAACTGCAAATGATTATAGACCAATCACTTTACTGAATTGTTGTCTGAAAATCATCACAAAGATCCTGGCTAACCGGCTGCAGAAAGTCATCCTCAAAATCATCCATAAAAACCAGTACGGTTTCATTAAAGGGAGGACAATCCAGGATTGCCTGGCATGGTCGTTTGAATATATCCATCAATGTCATACCTCAGCGAGGGAGATAATCCTCCTCAAGCTCGACTTTGCTAAGGCGTTTGACACGATTGAGCACGCCCCCATGTTGGAGATCATGAAGCACATGGGTTTTGATGACAAATGGCTCGGATGGATGAAAACGATTTTTGGCTTAGGGGTTTCTACTATACTCCTTAATGGAGTTCCTGGTCGGAAATTTAAATGCAAATGTGGCGTGCGGCAGGGTGACCCTCTCTCGCTGTTAATTTTTGTCCTTGCGGCTGACCTCCTCCAAGCAGCAATTAATGATGCTTTCGCTCGAGGACTTGTTGAGTTTCCTCTCCCTCGTGACAGGGCGGGTGACTTCCCGGTTGTTCAATACGCTGACGACACGATTTTGGTGATGCAGGCATGTCCTGAACATGCTGTCCGTATGAAATCTATCTTGGAGGCCTACGCTGCTTCGGTTGGGCTGAAAATCAATTTCCATAAATCAACTCTTATACCCATTAACATTGATCACCAGCGTGCTTGTGAATTGGCAAGGGTGTTTGGTTGTTCTGTTTGTTCCCTGTCATTCACTTATCTCGGCCTCCCAATGGGGATGACGAGGCCAAGTATTCTTGATCTCATGCCGCTAGTGCATGCAGTTGAGAGGAAAACGTCCACTGCGCTGTCCCTGATTTCGTCCGGGGCCAAACTAACTTTGGTCAATTCTGTTGTGACATCGATGTTGATCTATGCAATGTGCACAATCAAATTGCAGCCCAAAGTGATCGAACATCTGGACCAACTGCGCCGATATTGCCTCTGGGCAAAAAATTCTGACGATGGAGTCAAGAACAATTCCCTTGTGGCCTGGGAACTTGTCTGTCGCCCAAAACGTTGCGGAGGCCTTGGTGTTATTGATATCAAAACACAGAATGTTGCCCTTCTCCTGAAACATCTGTTCAAATTCTATAATCATGATGATGTCCCTTGGGTGGAGCTAGTTTGGGACGCTTACTACAGGAACAAAATACCGCATGCAGCTGACGCGGTGGGCTCTTTCTGGTGGAAAGACGTGATGCAACTCAATGGGGTTTTTCGGGGGATCACCAAAGTCATCCCGGGGGATGGTTCTAGCTCTTTGTTTTGGAAAGATGTTTGGTTTTATAGTAGTAATGACTCTCCACTCATGGACATGTACCCGCGGGCTTTCTCCTTCTGCTTGAATGAGGATGATTCCATTACTAAGGTTCTTACTGCAACTGACCCAACCATGATCTTTAGCTTACCTCTCTCGATCCAGGACAGAGAGGAGATCAGAGAGATCCAGCAGGGGTCAATGCAAGTTTGTGTGGCCAACGACCGTTGTGACATTTGGGAATGCACGCTCAGGCGCTTCTCGTCCAAGAAATACTATAACCACTGCTACAAGCAGGTTGTGGTAGATGAGGCGTTCGGTTGGCTCTGGAAGGCCAAGAGCCCGATCAAGTTTAAAATGTTCGGGTGGCTGCTCCTTGCTGATCGTCTGAATACCAAAAACATGCTAAAGCGTAGACACTTTGTCGTCGCGGGGGACAACTACACATGCATGTTCTGCCAAATCCCTCCTGAGGAAACTATGGAACACTTATTCTTCACGTGCCCCTTCAGTCAACAGTTTTGGAGTAGAGTTGGATTGGCATGGCCGGTGGGATTCAACAGATTAGCTTTGCTGCATGGGGGTAGGGATAACTGGAGGCAGCCCCTTTTCATGGATATCTTCCTATTGGCTGCTTGGAGTTTATGGATGGAGAGGAACAACCAACACTTCAGAGGGATTCAGCATTCCTTTGGGGCATGGCTGGTTAGATTCAAGCATCTCTTGGAGTTGCTGACACATAATTGCAGAGAGGAGCTTCATCCTTTCATGTCTAGTTACATTGTAAATTTGGGACACTAGTGTTGTAGCTAGCTTGCATGGCCGGGGGGGGCAAAAAACCCATTGTAACACATATGTAACTGTTCCTTTGTGAGTAATACAGAAGTCAGTGGGAGCCTCTCCCACTTTCGTTCACCTTCAAAAAAAAGTAAGAGTGTCGAACCCAACGAGGAGCAGAAGGAAATGACAAGCGGTTCTCTGCAAGCACTGAAATTATCGGTAACAGATAGTTTTGTGATAAGGTAATTCATAACGGGTAACAAGCAATGAAAGTAAATAAGGTGCAGGAAGGTGGCCCGATCCTTTTTGTAGAAAAGAACAAGCCTGGACAAGTTCTTATATAGAAAAAAGCGCTCCCGAGGACACATGGGAATTATCATCAAGCTAGTTTTCATCACGCTCATATGATTCGCGTTCGTTACTTTGATAATTTGATATGTGGGTGGACTGGTGCTTGGGTACTGCCCTTTCTTGGACAAGCATCTCACTTATGATTAACCCCTATTGCAAGCATCCGCAACTACAAAAGAAGTATTAAGGTAAACCTAACCATAGCATGAAACAAGTGGATCCAAATCAGCCCCTTACGAAGCAAAGCATAAACTAGGGTTTAAGCTTCTGTCACTCTAGCAACCCATCATCTACTTATTACTTCCCAATGCCTTCCTCTAGGCCCAAACAATGGTGAAGTGTCATGTAGTCGATGTTCACATAACACCACTAGAGGAGAGACAACATACATCTCATCAAAATATCGAACGAATACCAAATTCACATGACTACTTATAACAAGACTTCACCCATGTCCTCAGGGACAAACGTAACTACTCATAAAGCATATTCATGTTCATAATTAGAGGGGTATTAATATGCATTAAGGATCTGAACATATGATCTTTCACTGAATAAACCAACTAGAATCAACTACAAGGAGTAATCAACACTACTAGCAACCCACAGGTACCAATCTGAGGTTTTGAGACAAAGGTTGGATACAAGAGATGAACTAGGGTTTGAGAGGAGATGCTGTTGGTGAAGATGTTGATGGAGATTGACCCCCTCCCGATGAGAGGATCGTTGGTGATGACGATGGTGATGATTTCCCCCTCCCGGAGGGAAGTTCCCCTGGCAGAACAGCTCCGCCGGAGCCCTAGATTGGTTCCGCCAAGGTTCCGCCTCGTGGCAGTGGAGTTTCGTCCCGAAAGCTTGCTTATAATTTTTTCCAGGGTAAAAGACTTCATATAGCATAAGATGGGCACCGAAGGGCTGCCAGGTGGCCCACGAGGCAGGGGGCGCGCCCAGGGGGTAGGGCGCGCCCCCCACCCTCGTGGACGGTGGGTGGCCCCCCTCTGGTATTTCTTTTTCTTAGTATTTTTTATTAAATCCAAAAATGACTTGCGTGGAGTTTCAGGACTTTTGGAGTTGTGCAGAATAGGTCTCTAATATTTGCTCCTTTTCCAGCCTAGAATCCCAGCTGCCGGCATTCTCCCTCTTCATGTAAACCTTGTCAAATAAGAGAGAATAGGCATAAGTATTGTGACATACGTGTAATAACAGCCCATAATGCAATAAATATTGATATAAAAGCATGATGCAAAATGGACGTATCACTGCCCACTCAAGCGATCAGTGGAGAGCAAGCAATCTAGGAATTCAGGGGAGGGGATCGAGTGGGAATCAGGGGAGATTACCCATCTCTTGGACAGGGGCGTCAACCCATGCCGAGGGGCCATGGCGAGGTGCTATTGTGGTGCTGCTTCGGGGGCTGCCATGGCCCGTCCTCCTCGCCGCCACCCGCGACGACGCGCCAACGCTTGTCGTTGCATGTCCTCCTTGGCGGGGCATTGGGATTGAGACGGATTGAGGAGGGGGGAGCCACAACCTAGTCATGCCCTATCCGGGAGTTGCGATGGCGCCAACGCCGACGGTCTCAGAGGTCAGCGTAGGAGCAGAAATATGTTATTTGTTTATTTCCTTAAAATCCGTTATTTGTTTCCTAAAAATTTGTTATCTATTTCCTAAAACACATCTCACTAATGAGAGGAATTGATTGATTTGGATAAGTTAGGAAAGTTAGATTAAAATCTATTATTTGTTTCTTGAAAAATTTGTTATTTGTTTCCTAAAACAAATTGCACTAATAAAAGGGATAGATTGATTTGCATAACTTAGGGAAGTTAGATCTGTGGTTTGTTATACCTTAGGAAAGTTCTGGTTGTAATAACGAATGGAGAGAAAAATAAACCGATGGACCAGGGTGGGAGGGGATGGTGGGAGGAGAGACGGAAAAAAACCAGCGAAATAAAACGGACGAAAGTGGTGGGATGAAAATAAAGCGTGGATGCTATTGACCAACTCAGACATTAGGAGTAGAGATACTACTCATCATTTGTCAGGCTGTGTGTCCACAGTGTTGCAAAGCGCCATGGTCTCCTCCTCGAAGGTATTGAACTCCTCAATCTCGTCCTCGGACTCGGCCTTGATCACCCTAGATGGGCCAACCTCATCCTTGTTCCTGCGTTCATTGTCTCTCTTTTTGAACCACTCCCCTTCTGCCTGCACAAGGTGCGGAATTTCCACAGTGGCCTTTGCCATCACCGCCTCATTGCTCTCCCGGGTGTCCCGCTACTCCAGGACGATGTGGGTGTCCCTCTCCACCGCACATGATACAATATTCATTGCCAGGCCGATGAACTCCGCCACCTCATGGGATTCGATTTCCGAGAAGTTCATCTCCCTCCGCATCCAGCCGAACCACCAACACACAATCTCGAAATGCGGGCAGGGCGATATCCGTTATGTCGAAGGTACCAAGCACAATGGCGCTGGTCGTCGCACTGTAGCTCGACGACCGTAGCGGCCAAAGTCTCGTAGTCGGATGCCACGAATGTCTTGCTCTTCAGCGCGCGTTTGGACGACATCCTCGGCGGTGGGGTGGCGGATTCCAGTGGATTTAGTGGTAGGCGGTGCAACGGTGGTAGAATCGCCCAGATTCGACCGCGTGACAGTGGTGGAGCTGGTGGTGGCCAAATAGGGCACTGTGGTGGGCGATTGGGTCGATGCGGCAGTGCGACGACAGGGGATGGTGGATCCGACGACGGTCATGGAATCAGTCAGTTCTGGCTGGATTTGGTAGCGGCTGCGGCACGGGAGGGGGGGGGGGGGCGACGGCGCGCGGTTGAGGCGTGAAATGTCCGGGGGCGGTTGGCTGCACGTGACTATTGTTTCCATTTAGGGAGAGCAGGTTGTTATCGTCTATTTGCAGTACACATGGTTGTTTTTTTGGGCTGACCATAAATTTTGGTGAAAAATTTATAAACAGGGAAGTTGTTGGAGCGCCGTTTTTAGCTCAAAATACCCTAACAACGGTTACACTCTATTACAGGGCAGCTTAATACTTAATAAAAAGGACATAACGCTATATGTGTGCTCGTCCCTACATGTTCCGCCTTTCTTTCTTCTAATTTCCCTCTTATCTCTAACTTTTTTCGTCGGTTCTTTTTTCCCTAAAAACCAGCTCAATAGAATTTTGTTTTGTTTGGTAAGTCAAATTTGTACATACGTATGTAATAAATGTTTATCAAATAAAATCCATTTTTACACGATTAGAATGATACTCCCTTCGTCCGGAATTACTTGTCACATAAATGAATGTATCTAGAATTAAAATGCATTTCTCTGACAAGTATTTCCGGACGAAGGGAGTATAAGAAGGTAAGTCAGAGACTAACGTAGTACTTCCTCTTATCGAAAAAAAGTGTCTCAGCTTTGAACTAAGATTGAACCAACCTTTGAGGAAACATTATATCTATGCCGCAATTTAAAAGCGTGGACTATGTTTTATGAAAATGAAATTTGATTGAGTTATTATCAAAAAAAGAAAGAAAAGAAATTTGGTTGCTCGGGTCGGGTGGATCTTTCGTCCCTCCTTCCTTCGTCTATCAGCAGGGCCGTCTCGAGGAATTCGGGGGCCCGGTGCCAAATGCAAAATAAGGCCTTAAAAAATCTAAAATGTTTTATAAAAAGAAAAAGAATGAATTCAAACACTCCATAAATTATAGGCTTATACCAAGATAAAAAAAACTGTACCCTGAATTTTAAACGAGCAACTAGCTTGGAAATTTTGGTGTGTGACAACTTGGTGAACTAGCCTAGTACTCCTTGCACAGTGCATTAGCTGGACATTGCACATCGGTACGCTTCCTCTTTGCCGTGTGTGACAACTTGGTCAACTAGCCTAGTACTATATATCTTCTCTAAAACAAATGGATTGATAAACTGAAGCGTATGCACACAATATACTCACTAGTATAATCATTCAACAGGTAGTTTCAAAAAAAAAAATCGTTCAACAGAACACTAAATTAAATTGGGAATCAGTTTGAGCACACCTTGTGGACAGATCGGGGATGCCATCACCTAGGTCTCGGACACCGGTGACAAAGAAAACTGTGGAATGAATTCTTCATGCCGGCAAGGCAGCCGGTTGTTTCTCCGGGAGGAAACAAAGTGACAACGACGCTCCGTCTCCGTGCGCCGCCGCCGCCGCCGCACTTCGTCGGTTCACCTCCGTGAGGGCCCTTTTTTCTCTTCCGAGCAGACTGCGCGGGGCTAGATCGATAGATCTCGATCGGCGGGCTGTGTCGATCGGGACTAAGGAAAGGCTTATTTTGGGAGATTGAGGGGCTGGCCCAGTTTGAGAGAAACAGGGACTAGCTGGGCAGGCGTAAGTCTGTGCTAGTTGTGATAAAAGGGCCCAACACGAAAAATATACGAAAAACTGGCCCAAAATCGGGGGCCGCTGGAATTTGGGGGCCCTGTGCGGTCGCACAGCCCGCACAGGCCCTTGGACGGCCCTGTCTATCAGTAATGTCGGGTCAGAGTCTCGAAGTTAATGGGGATAGGCGAACGCTGACTGCTCGGTGGCCCCGGCAAAAGATCAAATCTACCGGAGGTATCTACCGATTGGCCGTGGTGCATCCAGCCCGCGCTGCGCTGCCACCAGCCTCAGAAACGGAAACCGCGCCACGCAGCCGCAGCCGCGCACACACACATTTACGCCCGCGCGCGCCTCACAGTTACTTTACCTACTGCTTCCACGGCTCCGGCCTCCGGCCACGTCGCGAGGGCAAGGGCAGCCACATATATGGCGGAATGCGCCGCAGCGGCAGGCCACGCTCACCTCGCAGCCACCATAGGCGAGCCCCTTCCATCTCCTTCCCTTGCTCTCCCTAACGTGTCCCCCTCTTCCCCCAACCGTCCCCCACCTCCCCCCCATCTTTTAATCTCCCCCCGCCCCCGGCTTCGTTATATTGGGGTCAGCAAGGCATCAGACAACCGGTGTTGCCAAGGGCTCAAGAATCATTGCTGTTCTAGCTCGCTTTTGCCCGCGTAATTAGTGTGTGTAGCTCTGCTCGATCAGCTGCATGGCTTACTCCGGCGACGTCGAGGAGGTGCCGGAGCACAGCGCGGCTCACCCGGCCGAGGCATGCACGGGCGGCTTGGCGGAGGAAAGCCGGCCGGTCGCGGCCGACGCTACGTCCTCAGATCACCATGCGGCGGTGGCGGCGCAAGATCAAGCTGGAAGAATGTCTACGTCCAAGGAGAAGCGGGAGGCGGGGAAGCTGCTGCAGCCAGCGGACAAGGAGGAGGAAGGGGAGACCGCGCGGGAAAGGCTGAAGCGGCACAGGCGGGAGATGGCGGGGAGGGTGTGGGTGCCGGAGATGTGGGGGCAGGAGAAGCTGCTCAAGGACTGGATGGACTGCTCCGCCTTCGACCGCCCGCTCGTGCCGGCCGGCTTGCTCACTGCGCGCCGGGCGCTCGTGGCCGAGTCCTGCGCGCGCCGCCCGGCCCCGGCACCACCTGCCAGCTCCAGTCCTCTCCGGGTGCAAGACGGCTGCTCCTGAGCTACTGCTTCACCTCTACATGCACATATGCCTAGCTTCTTCTTGCTCAAATAAGATACTGTCCTTGTTTCCGAGTTATGAAGGTCGATCTTTTTGTGGTTTAATGGTGACGATGTGAAAATTACATTTACATTTCAGCTTATTTAGCTTATACTACCAATAATTCAGAAACAACCATCTCGATGCGATACGATTGATGCAAATTTTTAGCTAGTGATGATCGATCGAGGAGCGTTGTTCTCCAAGTCTCTGTAGATAGATGTATATGTTGTGCTTGATGATGTTGCTAGTACTGTTAAGAGCCATATCATATGTACGTAGTAGCTACCACCTTTGATTAGACAGTTCGGTGAAAAAATATCTACGGACTTTAACGAGTCAATACGATTGGGTTGCAGGTATAGATCGCCATAAAGCTCAGGATCGAATTAATTTGTGCTCGTTGTTTCGTCCAGGTGAACCTTTTCAACACTAGTGACGTGGTTTCATGCCATTCTTTCGTTTCTTCTCCTTTTGAGGAACAGATTCTCGCCTCTTTCGTTGGTTGTAAGTGGCCACTGCTCATTTGGCATTAACCACGTGACCTAGCTAGTACATGCTGCGCGCATACCCTTGCTAGTACCTAGTAGCTCAAAAGCATATGCAATTCGAAACTCCTCTGCGGCCGGCACTCTGCCCGATTTGCAGACGACACTTCATCCAGCGGCCCTGGTCTTACACACAATTTTTTTTTAAAGAAGGATGACCCCAAGCCTCTCCATCTGAAAGATGCATGCGGTCATTTTATTGACTCAAGGACCTTACAAAGTAGAACAACAATATGCCTGAATCCATCATTTTGGCAATATGCCGCTACTCCTATCCATATGTTGAAGAGGTGCAAGCCGGACCACGTACCCAGCCTCTCACCTAAGCCTAACATCTAAAGCCGGAGGCCCCGACCGAGCCATATGCCAGGTCCGAGGCACAAACCGGTCCGACGCGCTCACATGTGTCATCACCGTCATCTTCCACTGGTCCATCTTCAGAGCAGATTGAGGTGTCAATCTAGGTAGGTCCTCCGCCATCGACGCCATCATGATACCAAACGACGACCTCCACCTACGCAAGCCTTGGCAGGTCCTCCGTCATCGACGCCACCACGACGCCAAACGTCGACCTCCACGAACACGAATTCATCTCCGAGCAACGGACGTAGATCCATGCTAGGATAGGACCGCACCACCGTCGTCGCCCACCACCCGCAAGCGCCACCCAGCCCCAAGATTCCCAAAGCGGCGCCTTCAAGAAGGGAACGGCGCCATGAGCGCCACCACCGTCCAACAAAGTTAGGGATTTCGCTCAGGAGACCTAGGGGAAGGGGAAGTGAGGAGAGATCAGTCCATACCGACGCCTCCAAGGAGGAGAACGACGCCCTCAGGCGTCGCCGTCAGCGTGGCCGACCAGGGATTTCGCTAGAACTAGATCCCCGCCACCAGCGACGCCTCCTGTAGAGAACCGACGACCAAGGGAGGCGCGGCCCGACCAGGCTGGCCCGCACGCCGAATAGGGGAGGAGGGGGGGTGCCAGATCGCGTGCAACGACCGCCGCAGAAGCCGCCGCCAGCCGCTAGCGACCACCGAAATCCCGCAGCCTGCACGGTCAGGACACCAGATCCACCACCCGCGCGGCTGCCCCTCGGAGCCCGCCGTGCCTCGTCAAAGAAGCCGTCATTCCAGATCCGGGACTCCCCACGCAGGCAGGGCAGCCGAGGCCCCGTCGCCACCATCCTTGGCGCCCCGGGCTTGCCCGGCAACTGCCTCAGGCGGCGGCGAAGAGGTGGGGCAAGGTGAGGAGGGGACCACGGCGGCGCGGCTAGGGATCCCCCGCCGCCGCTGGGGGAGGCGAGGCGGGGGTCGCGGGGTGGCCTTTCATTTCCCGCGTCTGCCTGAATCTGGCGTATCAGACCTGTCTTACACACACATGGTTCAAACTGTACAGGAACCTTTGCTAGCCAATTGCTGCTTCTAGAAGTTTCGTATATATATCTGCCTGCGTGGTCAGTTTGATATGATCGTGGAGTAAGGTGTGCCGCGTACTGAATCGGCCTGTAGGACTCCTGTTGGCCTGCTACTGCATCATGCGTGTGCTTCTTTTAGAATTTATTGTGTGGAAGTCCGCACAGTAGTTACCAACCACTTAATTAGATGACTCTGAACATATACGTATGCAACCACACATTGTGACTGCACAACCATTCTTATTTGAATAGAGATAATCACAGATTCACAGCCCTGCTGAGTTCATTCGAGATTTACCGGCCCTGTTTCACAAAAAAAAAAGGAGATTTACCGGCCCTGTAAGCAAATTGAACTATAGCTGTATGTGTTTGGTTTGGACATTCGACTAGATAGATAGGAGTAGTTAACTGGTATTCCCTCCGTTCGGAATTACTTGTCGCGAAAATAAATGTACCTAGACATATTTTAGTTCTAGATACATCCATTTTCGAGACAAGTAATTCCGGACGGAGGGAGTATGATGTAGAACAATGCAGCAACTCTTCTGCAAGCCTAACCAAGCTTTTCTTCACGGAAATAAAAATAACTAATGTGGTTCATAACAAGGATGATGTTTGTACGACTTTGTGTTTGGCGGCCATTTTTTAAGTGTGCATGGTTGTGTTGGTCATGTGCAATTTAGTCATGCCAAGGTCGGTTGTAAATCCGTTTTGATAGTATTCCCTGCATGTGAAAAAAAAATCACTCTTTGTCGAAGAAAAAACAAAGAACGCCGCATTGTATTTCATAGTATCTGTCTTATTGGGGACTACTATTTTCCATATGCGCGCACAAGTTTGCACATGAAATTCCAATACTATACTTCTTTCCTTTTACTTTTTCTTCTTGAATTTTCAACGCCTTTGAGGTATTACTTCCATAATTTTACATTAAGTCATGCTATACAGCACAAATAAAAAAGTATGAACATTATTATTATATAATTTATATATCCAATCTTACAGACCGTTGAGGGAATAATTAATGATTACCGAGAAAACCAACTTATCCTGACTAAGCACACTCGAAGCAGATCAAGATCAAGTCAACACAAGTTGTATTTGTCATCGACAATTCAAGAAAGGGAAAAAGATGGGAAGATCAAATTAGTGAGAGAAGGAGAAACAAAGAAGTCAGTCCACATGAAGGAGGAAGCCCAAGAAGAAAGCCCACCAAGGCAAAAGGGTTGACAACTCAACCATAGACACATGGGCCAAAATTAGCTCTCATACCCTTCCCACATACCATCTTAGGGGAGGTCATTTGGGAGTGGGATCCGAGGAGCCTCGTCCAACTCGTACCTACGACCACCTTCGCTCGACACTTTTCTAACATAGTACTAGATCGTGCTTCATTCGTACAAACAAACCTATTAAAAAAACATTGACGTGCAAATATTGTAAGTGTACGGTGACCTACGTCATAAGACCACCGTACACCCCCTCCCCTAATTAAATATTTTTTGTTCTCTTCTTACGAGCGGCACCTGCCATACTCTCGAATTCAATCATGCGGCTAAAGCCACCCCTAGTCAAAAGTTGTTTTCATAACAGTAACATTGGCGTTGGCCATGAGAGGTGATGAGTGGTATTGACACTCTTTTTTACCACGTTTCAACTGTATATTTTTGGTGATTATCCCTTCAACTTGCTCATTAATCATTAATAAGAGCAAATCTCCTTTTATTTTATTGTTATATAATTTGGCATTGACCAAAGGAGATAAAAGAGAAAATGATGCGCGATACGACCACAGGCGCTCGTACCCGCTGTAGTACCACACGGCGCCGTCTGCACGATGTCATCCTAAACAACTTAATGAAGGGGCCATAGTCCAATTCGCAACAGAGGAGCCTTGAAATCCTATTCCGCCCATCAGCACTACACAAAGTAGAAGTAGCTAGCACTACATAGAGTAGAAGTAGCTGATTGCCAGGTTCTAGATAGTGGCAACCTTCATCTTCACAAAGTTGACATAGCCCTCGACAGAAATAAGCTTCCAATTGCGAAATTCTTAGGCGAGGTGCTCATCCTCAAGCTTGATAACACCTGCATTCACAAAGCCGAACATGTTGCACAGAGCTTGCAAAGTAACACCAAAGTAGTGACCTTAGAGGGTAAAGCTGCATGCGTGCTTGAAGGACCTTGGGAAGGCCAAACCCTGAAGTAATCCAGACAAAAAGACGGCAGAAAACCATCATAAAATGGATCCATCATGGCCCGTCGAGGCATACATTGTGGAACTTATGCCGGCACTAGGTGCACAAATGTGTGCTAGGAGAAAATGTTCCCATTGGCCGATGAGGATGCCAATTCCTTTGAGTTGGGATGTATGTGACAGCCTGCTTAATAGAAACGATAAACTATTCATATCAATAAGGCACACCTTGTTTATCGAAATCTCATCGCCAAAGAACCTCTAGGTTAAGCATGTGTGGCCTGGGATAATTTGGAATGGGTGACCGACCAGGAAAATATTCTCGGGTGCGCACGAGTGTGGACAAGGTGCGAGGAAAGGCCAGTGTAGATCTGTGAGGTTAGTCTAGCTCCCAGGTGACAGTTAGGAGTAACGATTGTTTGTCAACATGAGAGACCGGGGTGTTATAATACGACACTCCCTTTCTTTAAGCTTGGAGTCGCGCGGTTCCTCAACAGTGCTTTCCTTCACCAAGCTCGAAGTAGTGCAGTTCTATGACGTCGAGACGCCACTTCCTTTCTCAAAGCTTGGAGTCATGTGTGTCCTCGATGAAGAGATGCCACTCACTTTCGCCAAACTCATATTCACGCGTAGCCTTGACGTCGAGTTGCCACTTTCCTTAACCAAGCCTGAAGTCGCGCAAATCTTAGACGTCAAGACACTACTTTTCTTCACCAAGATGAAAGCCGCCAGGATCCTCAATGCCACACCGATTTCCTTCGCCAAGCGTGAAGTCGCTTGGAAGCTCGACGTCGAGAAGCTAGTCGCGTTCGCCAAGCTTAGAGTTGCACCAACCTTCGACATAGTTTTCGTTTGCCAAGCTCGGAGTCGTGTTGGTCCCTGAAGTCACGACACGACTCCTTTGCCAAGCTCGTAGTTGTGCGGGTCCTTGATGCCACTCACCATCGCCGAGCTCGGAGTTGCTTGGATCCTTTGAAAAAATGAAGTAAAAAAGAAAGAGAAAACGAAACAAAAATGAAAAAAGACAAACGCGGAAGAAAAATAAAACAAGTTAAAACAAACACGAAAAGGAAACCAAAAAATAAAAATAAAAAAGAGCAAAAATGAAAATGTAAAAAGTGAGAAAAAGGAAGAAAAAGTGCGAGTGTAGTAAATTGGTCACACCAGAGTGAAAGTCTAAAAAGAAACCATTCCTGGAGTAAGATTTGCGTGCAAATCCTGGAGTAATACTCCGTAACAAGGACCTCTAGAAGGTTCCTTTGCCTCCCTTTTTCTATGTTTTTATCTCCTAGTTTACACGTCTCCTTTTCATTCCTTTTCTTTTACTGTTCGTTTCTTCCTTTTTATTTTTTATTTTCATTTTCCTTTCCCATTTTCTTTTCTTTTTTAATTTTCATTATTGTTCTTTTGAAATCCAGGAAGATGGTTTTTCAATTTTGTTATCATTTTAAAATTCATGGTCATTTTCATCGTCTTCTGAAATTCATGAATATTCATAAAACTCATAAGTATTTTCGCATTTTAGAAATAAATTCAAATTCATGAATATTTCCAAAATTTGTGAACATTTTGAAAATTTACCATGAACTTTTTTTGTCAATTTTGCAAACTCTTTTCATATCAATAAACATTTAAAAAAATCACAAACCATCTTTTTTATAAGCCGCAACTTTCCGCAAAAGGCGTGAAATAGAAGCTCCCAACAAAACTATCAAAACCTACGTGTCACTAATTGTGAGACATTATCGACACGGAGTAGAGGAACATGCAAAGCTAAATGTGCCGGCCCAATTAGGTAATGTACCTTCTACATAAATCTGTTTTGGGAACCTTCTAGAATGTTTTAGTCTGGTACTTTTTGGCTTCTTTTTTTCTGTTGTTTTCTTTACATTTTTTTGGTTATTTCTTTTCTTTTTCCTGTTTTATTTTCATTTTAAATTCTCACAAAATCCAAAAAGTGTTCAGAATTTAAAGAAAATATTCGTGTTTCTAAAATGTTTGATTTTTTAAAAAATGTTCACACCTGCGCGAAAAATGTTCACCTGGTTTATGAAGGATGTTCTCAAATTTAAAAATTGTACACTTTTAAAAATAATTATATTTCATGATTCCTGAAAAAAATACCAAAAACAAAAAGGCACTAGAAAGGCGAACGGAAAAAAATCGGGCCACTTACTACGCTCGAGCTCTGGATGGGTCGGAAATCTTACTTGCTCCCCGCATTAGAGGTCAACTATTTGAGACATGCATAGTGTCGGTGTACAAAACTACGGGCTCTTTTGTGCCCCTTACTTGTGCACGGGTAATTGTAGCCACGCGTGTGGCCGGGCCCAGCAGGACAGCAGAAGATAAAACACGAAGACTACCAAGACAGATACTCGAGGAATAAGGAGAAGAAGGCGAGCTGGACCTCTCTCGGCAACACCCTTGCCGGGGCAACCTACGCAGCACCAGCAAGCCCATCACCCTTGGGGTTGAGAGTTCTGACACCATCCACAACGTTCACACCAAGATCTGAGAATGCATGCGTGGTAGCATGCAGATCCTCATAAAGATTGACAGCCTACGGGTCCATGTGGGACCAGAAGACGAAGACCCCCGGCAAGACCCTTGTCGGGGACGACTACGAAGGCTTGCCGGGGATGATCGCTTGGCCGCGGTCGGGCCCACGCCCGGCAAGGGTTTGCCACTTCACCACCACTCTAGTGCGACGACCAGTGTGCCAACTAAGCAGGCGCCTGCGTGACGGCATGCAGATCTTCGTGGAGGCTCTACAATCATGCCAACATAGCAGCTAGTTAGCTAGCATGGCACTACATGCCTCGTCGGCCTGGACGCGTGCCGAAGCAAGGGGGAGTGGCGACGGATGAGATGGCTCTTGTTGCTGTCCCTGATAAAGTAAGAGGGCACGTAGGCAGCACATTAAATGTGTTTGTCCTATGGTGCCGAGCGATAAGCTCATACACTGTAGCTTGCCACCTCATGTGTGCCACCGTAGCAACCCCTTTACGTATAAAAGGAGGCCTGAGGCATACAGAGAGAGGATTTAGACTTTTGGACCGGGCATGCACCACAGCTAGTTCAAAAGCTCAAGAACACATATATCCAGACAAGCAGAACTAGGGTATTACGCATCTTTGCGGCCCGAACCTGGGTAAAAATCCCCTTGTGCTAACTGCTAGACCTGCTCTTCGTGCAGCTAATCCCCCGCCGAACATAGAAGGGATCCTTGTGCCCCCATGGGTGTTCGTTTCCCCGACATCTTTGGCGCGCCAGGTAGGGGGAATTAGTTGTGAGAATGTGGTCTGTTAGTTAGCACAACAGCTTCTTCGTCGCCATGGCGCTGAAGAAGAAGTCGATCGCAGCGGTCGGCCCGCTCGTGGCCGCCCCGCCCCTGCCCGCACAGACGGGCGATGTGGCAGATGCCAGTGGTGGAGGAGATCAAGATCATCCACACCATCCAGATGCGGGAAGCCAGGCAAGCGGCATCGTTTGCAGCCACGACAACGGTCCGCACAACAACTAAGAGCTAAGTCATGCCAAACCATGAGTAACTATTCCTTTTATAAGGTTATTTTCCTCGATGGCTTCGGTCCTTGTATGGAGGACCTGCACGTAGAAGGAACCCTTCCGCGTTTGGCAATGCCCTATTTTGTTTCGAGTCCGCTCAACAGCTCAGGTGCTGCGCTTTGCTAAGGACGGCGGGGTACCTTGCCGTAATCAACAGCGCCCCTGTTCTGTTTCGAGTCCGCTCGATAGCTCAGGTCACTGCGCCAAGAATGGCAAGGTAACTTGTTGGCATCGACACCCTCCGCAGGCTGCTAAGGATCTGCCCTTCTAGTGCCAGCAGCAAGGGGTGCACGCGCCGACAGGCCTATCCAATTAAGCGTAGGGTGCATAACATATAAGGATGAACTAAACAGGAAGATAACATGCAAACAGTTCAAGGCACAACAGAGTTATATTACATCAAAAGTTGTCGTGATTCTAACTTAAGATGAATTGTCTTGGGTGTGAACTCGCAGCGGCAACAAGGAATGGAGCAGCTAATCCCGGTGCTGGCTCTCCAGCCTCACGACTTCGATGACGTAGCTGATGATGGGCTCGATGTGCTCCTCGAACGCCTGACGGTCGACGCCCTCCGGCAAGCTATCAAGCGCCTGGGTGGAGTCAATGTTGGGGTTCCAGTATGCCACCTTGGTGAGCACCTTGGTCAAGGCGCCCCGGCAAAGCTTCCGGGAATCCTCGGCCAGATAGGCCGCCCTGTTGGAGTAGAGCAGCTTCAGGGCGTCGAGGACACGCTCGAAGAACAGAGTCAGCCTAGCGCTGCCTGTCACATTCACCTCATGGGAGAACCTGAAACTTGGCATTCCCATGGCAGACAGTTGTGCAGTGAGCTTCTCCGCAACATCCACGAGTCGATCGGTCCAAAATTTTGTGCTGGCCACGAGCTCGTCGTGGGATGTGACGGCGGTCCGCAGCAGCAGCAGCTTGTCCGTGAGCTCATTGGTCAGTGTCAGCTCGCGAGCCTTGGACTCCGAAAGCATCTTCTCCTAGGTCTCCAGCTTCAACTTCAGATCAGCAATAGAATCATTGGCCTTGGAGAGCAGCTTGGTTTTGTCAGATATGGTGTCTGCATCATCGCCAGGTCGTAGAGAGTTTTCTCTCTGTCGTCCTTGAGTGTGGAGAGCTCCTTGCCAAGCTTTGCCAGGTCCGCCTCCAATTTCTCCACATTGCCGGCCAGCTCAATCTTGGCGGCCTCTGCGGCCTCAGCGCTATCGACTGCCTGCTTTAGTTGCCGGCGTGGTCGAGGACCAGGGCGTCAAGTGTTTCTCTGTGCCTCTGCATCAGATCCTGGGTTCGCTGCGCAACGAGCTTCTCAATCTCCTCGTCCTTGGCGCGAAGCGTGGCGGCAAGCACCGCTTCACGAACAACCAAGTCCTCCTCATGGGCATCGAGCAAGATGCGGCTTTGCGTCTGGTCGGACTCGTCTTTCGTGGCCTTCACCTTCACCACCTCCTGTGTCTTGTCAAAATCAGCCTGCTTCAGAAGGAGCTCCTGTTGGCGCTCACTCAGTTGGATCTGGGAGGCTTTCAGATCTTCCCGGGCCTCGTCAAACCAGACTTGCATCTGGGCGACGCGATCCTTGAAGTCTGCCTCTGCCTTGTCCATGGCAGCCATCCAGGAGTCCACCTTGTCTTGGCGGGCGCGATAGAGCACCTGGAGCTTCTGGAAGGTGGCGCTCATGGCCTGGAGGAGCTGATCTTCCTTGGTGTTGCTGGTGCTGGTGCTCGGTTCGTCGACGACCTGGAGCCTGGCAGCGGTGAGGACCTCGTCGTCGAACACCTCCCCTTCGGCTAGCGCTCCGGTGCTCGCCGTCCCTAGGAGGCTGGCGAACAAGTCATCGCCCACCTTCAAGTACCTGCTCGGGGCAGAGGCTGAGGAGGAAGAAGGCTGGTCATCGACCATCTCCTCCCCGACAGGCCCCGTTGCGGCCTCCCCGGCAGGCCCTATGGCGGCCTCCTCGACAGCAGCCTTGCCGGCCTCCCCGACAAGCCCCTTGGCAGCCTCCTCGGTGGCAGCCTTACCGGCCTCCCCGGCAGGCCCCTTGGCGGCCTCTTCAGCGGCGGCCTTGCCGGCCTTCTTGGGGGATCCCTTGGTGGCCTCCTCAATAACGATGTTGGCGGCCTCGGCCTCAGCGTCCTTGGCGGTTTCCACAATCACGGCGTCGACATCCACCTGGTTTACCGGGGGAGGATCTGAGGCCAAAAAGAGGAGCGAGGCAAGGCCAAAATGAAAAAAGTTCAAGACAGAGAAAAGAAAAGAAATCACGGCGACGATGGTGAGAAGCGAGGCAAGTAGTTTACCTACGACAAGCTAGGAGGACGCGTCCCCCTCCTCGGCAACATCCGTTGCCGGTACGGGGTCGCCAGCACCTGTGCCCGCCACCTCTTCCTCCATGCGTGTGGGCTCATCGATGGGTGCCCTTGCCGGGGACGCCCCTCTGGTTGGCGTAGTTGATGGGGGTGGCGTGTCGGGGGTGGTGAGGGAGTCCTGTATTAAGGGGTCCTTAGACGTCCGGCATGTTGACATGGGCCGGACTGATGGGCTGTGAAGATACAAGACCGAAGACTCTCACCTGTGTCCGGATGGGACTCTCCTTGGCGTGGAAGGCAAGCTTGGCGCCCGGATATGAAGATACCTTTCTCTGTAACCGACTTTGTACAACCCTAGTCCCCTTCGGTATGTATATAAACCGGAGGGCTTAATCCGTAAAGGAAGTCATAATCATGCAGGCTAGACTTCTAGGGTTTTAGCCATTACCTCATGGTAGATCAACTCTTGTAATACTCATATTCATCAAGATCAATCAAGCAGGAAGTAGGGTATTACCTCCATAGAGAGGGCCCAAACCTGGGTAAACATCGTGTCCCCCGCCTGATGATGATATAGACCTGGGGTAGGGTCATAGGCCTGACCTATACGCCCTACCCAAGGTCACTACCCTAGAAGCAAAGAAGCTCAAGAGACAACAAGGAGTGCCCAATAAAGGCGTCGAGTGCAATCCACTTGACCAGTCAATCACTCGGGTACCCCTCCTTCTTGATGTCACATGACCAGTCAATCACTCGACCTATCGAAGACCAGGAGTCGACCAGAACAGCAACGGTCAGGCGTTCACTTCGTAGTATTTAAGATCATTAATAGCACTTTATGGTTGGCATTATCAGTAACGTCCCATCTTTATGTACATTGAACTCCTTGTAACGGAGGATGGCTGGGGTCCTGGCGCACTCTATATAAGCTACCCCCTCCTCTAGCACAAGGGTTCACACCCCCTGTAACACACACTCTCATAATCCAGTCGACTGCCTTCGGGCACGAGACGTAGGGCTTTTACCTCCTCTGAGAGGGGCCTGAACTCGTAAACACTTGCGTACAATCTCACCGTAGCTAGGACCTTGCCTCCTCATTCGTACCCTCTATACTTACTGTCAGACATAGAACCATGACAGTTGGCGCCCACCGTGGGGCAAAGCCTCTTAGCGACTTTCGGCGAGGTTGCATTTTCTTTGATCTTCATCAGCATGGTTTCCTGCGGCGGTTTGGTCATGGGCCACGAGTTCCGACTCGGCGCGCTCACTTTCATCGCCGATGACTCTGCTTGGCTCCAGGAGGCCCCCCTCGATGTTGAGGCTCTCCCGGCTTGTGGCAGCCTCTTGCGGCATCCTCCTTCGGCAGCCGTCTTCTCCGTACCAGTCGGTCATCGCGTCGTCATCCCACTCCGCTGGACGCCGCTGCAAGTGGTCTGGGCATTCGCGGCTCCAACGGTTGGTGAGACACACGGTGGCTCGTCAGGAGTTCACCCCTCAAGTCGCGACGATTGAGCCCGACGTGTTTCCTTGCGGACCGGTCGATCTGTCGACTGATTTTGCAGATACCTTCTCCGAAAGCAGGAGTTGTGACCCTGTGGTGGAGGTCCTCATGGTCGACTCCCATCACAGTCCGCCTGGTTTTCGTCGCAGCAGCGACGGCGACAGAAGCGCTGGCCCGTCACTCGACCATGAAGAGTATCAGCCCCAACCTCTCATCTCGCAGCAGAGGGAGGAGTTGCATCGCCGCAATATGGAGGCTCTCCAGACTCCCATCATAGGGGAAACCGCCGAGGCCCGGGCCTTGGAGGCGGTGCGCTTGGCCACTCTGGCTAAGCGCACTCGTCTGGAGAATCTCCAACATTCTCTCGACGAGTGTGCCTGTCGACTGATCCCCGAGTCCAGTCGGCGTCCACGGCAATTGTTTCCACCGGAAACTCAGGTATTCCGTACACCTATTCAGAATTTGGCAGCCGCTACGCGTATTGCAGCGTCCATTCAGCCGTCCCGTTCGGAAGCTGGAAGAGGCTTGGAACATATCAGAATGCTGCTCCGAGTAGCGGGAGACCAGAACTCTGCTATGTCCCAGTCGCGGAACAGAATCCACAGCAGATCAGTGAGAGCAGATACCATTCAGTCGTCACACAATCCTAGGTCCCCTTTGCGGCATGGAGTTCGTGATCACCGCCAGGATCGGTACTTGGGAAGAGCTCATGGATAATATGAGCGTGAATACGCCCGCGACAACTAATGTCGAGCGCCTTCACCCCTTCCGATGGACGGATCATACGCGCCCCGGCGCAATGACGACAGGCGTCCGTATGGAATGACCACAGAGTTCCAGTCAACCCCAGAGATCCCGGCTTTGATGCGAGGTATGTCCTTGTGCAGGGTTTGGTCGACCGAAATAGAGCATACAGAGAAGGGGTGGATCAGGACAGACCCAGTGGAGGCAGAGTCCATGTTTCCGGCCCAGAGTGTTTTGGAAGAGCCATTAGAGCCACTGAGATTCCTCATAACTTCAGACTGGCAACTGGTGTCAGTAAGTTTACAGGCGAGTCGAAGCCCGATACTTGGCTCGAAGACTACTGAGTGACTGTGCACATTGGTGGCAACAGCAATGAGGTGGCCATGAAGCACCTTCCTCTAATGCTTGAAGGTTCTGCCAGGGCTTGGCTAAATCAGTTAGCCCTTGGGAGCATTTTGAGTTGGGATGAGTTAGCCCGAGTGTTCACCAGAACATTTGAGGGCACTTGAAAGAGACCTGCTGGTCTACCGGAGCTACAACATTGCGGGCAGAAACTGAATGAAACCCTGAGAGACTATATCCAGAGATGGATCACTCTGCACCACAGAGTGGAGAATGTGTCAGATCACCAAGCAGTCTGTGCCTTCAAGGAAGGCGTTCGCTAGAGAGAGCTCAGTCTGAAGTTCGGTCGGACTGGAGATATGTCTTTGACTCCGATGATGGAGATTGCCACCAAATACGCTAACGGCGAAGAGGAAGACCGACCCAGGAGTGGCAAGCACAAAACAATCGCCCGAGACACCGGAGGAGGAAATTCCAGTTGGAAGCAAAAGCGAAAGGCTGAGGCAGCAGGTCCTGCCGAGGCAGCAGTGTTGAATCAAGGAAAGTTCAAAGGGAAACTTAAAGGGCCTTGGACCCCCAAGAAAGTGAAGGACCAGGAAGTTAATGATGTGATGGATTTTCCGTGTCATATTCACACCAAGAAGGATGAGGAGGGGAACCTGATTCTCCCCAAGCATACCACTCGACAATGTCGACTCCTAATCCAGAACTTCCGAGAGAGTAAATCCAATGATAAGGACAAAGAGTCTGAGAAGTAAGAAGAAGATAAGGATGATGATGGTAGTTATCCCAATGTCAATGCCACCTTCGTGATTTTTGCTGATATCGAGAGCAAAAGTCGACTGAAGGTCATTACAGAGAGGTAAACATGGTTGCTCCGGCAACACCAAGGTATGTGAAGTGGTCAAAAACTCCCATTACATTTGACTAGTCCGACCACCCGTCACGCGTAGCTACCCCTGGGCGGCAAGCGCTGGTGGTCGACCCAGTTGTGGGAGGCACCCGACTGACTAAAGTCCTGATGGATGGTGGCAGTGGCCTGAATATTCTGTATGCTGAGGCCCTCAAAGGAATGGGCTTTCCAATGTCCAAACTCAGCGAAAGCAACATGCGGTTCCATGGAATCATCCCAGGAAAGAAAGCCGATTCACTCGGTCAGATCACTCACCACATGGTTTTCGGTGATGAGAAGAATTTCTGCAAGGAGAAGTTGACGTTTGAGGTTGTAGATTTCCAGAGTGCATATCATGCCATTCTGGGCAGACCTGCTTATGCTAGCTTTATGGCTCGACCATGCTATGTATATCTCAAGATGAAGATGCCTGGCACCAGAGGCGTAATAACAGTTTCCGGTAACCGTCAGAGAGCACAAGATTGTCTTCAAGATGGGGGCAAAGATAGCAGATGAGCAGATGGCAGCAGTAGAGTTCGAAGAGCACCAGAAGACCGCAGATCCGAGTGATTTGCTGCGTGCTAAGAGGCCTGCCTCGGAGTCTGCATTTCAGTCGGCCGGCAAGACCAAGCCAGTTCACGTCCACCCGACCGACCCCAATGCTGCACAGACCCATATATCGACGACACTCGACAGCAAATAGGAAGAAGCGCTCATCCAATTCCTCCGTGGGAACTGGGACATCTTTGCATGGAAGCCATCTGACATGCCAGGTGTACCCAGGGAGTTGGCTAAGCACCGTTTGCAAGTTGATCCAAAAGTAAAACCCGTTAAAGAGCATCTTCGTCGGTCCACCACGGAGAAGAGAAAAGCCATTGGCGAGGAGGTGGCTTGGCTCCTGGCTGTTGAGTTCATCCGCGAGATATACCACTCTGAGTGTCTCGCCAATGTTGTTATGGTTCCTAAGAAAGACAAATCACTTCGAATGTGTATTGACTTCAAACACATCAATCGGGCCTGCCCGAAAGATCATTTCCCTCTGCCCCGCATCGACCAGATAGTCGACTCAACCGGGATGTGAGCGACTATCCTTCCTAGATGCCTATTCCGAGTACCATCAGATCCGACTGTATGGACCTTATGAGATAAAGACGGCTTTGATCACCCCGTTCGGGTGTTTTTGCTATGTTAGTATGCCCTTTGGCCTCAACAATGCTGGTGCCACATTCATGCGCATGATTCAGAAGTGCCTGCTCACTCAAATCAGTCGGAATGTGGAAGCATACATGGATGACATAGTGGTTAAGTCACGCAAAGGATCCGACCTGCTGACTGACCTTGCTGAAACCTTTGCCAACCTGAGAAGGTATGATATCAAGCTTAATCCATCAAAGTGCACATTTTGGATCCCAGGTGGAAAGTTACTCGGTTTTCTCATTTCCGAACGAGGGATCGACGCAAACCCAGAGAAGATTGGCACAATCCTCTGAATGAAATGCCCAGTGCGTGTGCATGACGTTCAGAAGCTTACCGGTTGTTTGGCTGCTTTGAGCTGATTCATCTCACGCCTCGGTGAAAAGGCATTGCCTCTTTACCGACTGATGAAGAAATCTGACAATTTCGAGTGGAATGACGAAGCTAAAGCAGCATTTGAGGAGCTCAAAGCCCTGCTTTCCACCCAGCCGATGCTTGTTGCTCCAGTTAGCAAGGAGCCTCTGCTGCTTTACATCGTAGCCACGGGACAAGTTGTTAGCACAGTGCTCACGGTCGAGCGAGAAGAAGAAGGCAAGGCCTTCAAAATTCAGCGCCCCATGTATTACATTTCAAAAGTCTTGAATCCATCCAAGCAGAGATATTCTCACTATCAGAAGCTTGTTTATGGGATTTACCTGACCACGAAGAAGGTTGCACATTATTTCTCTGATCACTCAATTTCAGTCGTCAGTGATGCTCCATTGTTAGAGATTCTGAATAACAGAGATGCAACTGGTCGAGTGGTAAAGTGGGCGATTGAACTTCTTACTTTGGATATCAAATTTGAAGTAAAGAAGGCCATTAAGTCTCAAGCAATTGCAGATTTCCTCGCAGAGTGGACAGAATAACAATAGCCGATTCAAATTCAGTCAAAACATTGGACCATGTTTTTTGATGGATCCAAGATGTTAAATGGCTCTGGTGCAGGAGTGGTGTTAGTGTCCCCACGAGGAGACAAGCTTAGCTATGTCCTCCAAATTCACTTTGATTCTTCGAACAATGAAGCTGAGTATGAGGCACTATTGTATGGGTTGCGTATGGCCATTTCACTCGGCGTACGACGCTTGATGGTTTATGGCAACTCAGACTTAGTGGTTAACCAAGTAATGAAGGAATGGGATGCCGGGAGTCCCGCAATGATAGGTTACTACAATGCAGTGAGAAATCTAGACAAGAAGTTTGAGGGGTTAGAGCTCCACCACATCTCCCGAATCAAAAATCAAGTTGCCAATGATCTGGCGAAGATAGGTTCCACTCGGAAGCCTATCCCCAGCAATGTGTTCTTGGAGCATCTCCATACCCCGTCAGTACAAGAAGATCCCTTCAAGGAAGAGCCCCCACAACCAATAAGTTCAACCAACCTGACTGAGATCGAGGTTCCAGCCGTGGTCGACCTGATCATGGAAGTCTTGGTGGTCACGCCCGATTGGATAGTACCGTACATCGCGTACATTCTCAGAAAGGAGCTCCCACAGGATGAAGATGAGGCTCGCCAGATAGTCCGTCGATGGAAAGCTTTCACCGTGATGAAAGGACAGCTTTACAGAGAAAGTGTCACAGGAGTGGCCCAACACTGCATGTCAGGACCCCGATCCTAAGTCACACCGATCTAGCATGTAACACATCATATCACTTTGCGGCCTCACACACGGTATTCCCACGGGTGCCACCTTACCTGGCCCGGGACTGTTTGCGCCTTTTGGCTCACGTATATGATAGTGTCGCTAGCATCCATATGACAAAGAACCCAGGCTGACATGGCTAGTCGTGAACCCAAAGTGGCACTAACTTACAGGGACAGGCATACATGACCCAACAACGAACGTGTCGGTCATCAGCGAGTGAATCCAGGCTGTAGCACTGGGCTAGCAGGACTCCAGTGAACCGGGCTGTAGCGGGCTAACAGGACTCTGGAATTCATCACGTGACATTTCCCCGAGGGGACAGACACAGGAACGAAGAAGGACACATGCCGGCCAGCCTAAGTGTTCCGGAGCAGTAGCAAGCTACCATGGCTCAGTGGAAACACTAGGAGACATTTCCTGGTAAGAGAGGCTACTAAGCATAACAACTAGATAGTCAGATCCCACACATACCAAGCATTTCAATAACATACACACAATATGCTCGATATGTGCAAATACAACATGGCGTCACAACATGACTCTACAACTCAAGCATTTTATTCAATAGGCTCCGAGGAGCGAGATATTACAATCATGGGTCTCACGACCCAACATTCAGAGCAAACAAGTCAAGCACAAGCGGAAGCTTATCATGTCTGAGTACAAACATCTACAAAAGAAAAAGGCTGAGAAGCTTGACTGTCTATCAGATCCTGCCGAGGGCACAAGATCGTAGCTGAGGTAACAAGCTAAACGTCGAAGTCCACGCGGTACTACTAGTGAGACTGACGTCTCTCTGCAAAAACATAAATTAAGCAACGTGAGTACAAATGTACCCAGCAAGACTTACATCAGAACTAACTACATATGCATCATTATCAACAAAGGGGGGTGGTGGGGTTTAACTGCAGCAAGCCAGCTTTGACTCGGTGGCTAACCTGAACTACAACTGCAAGTAACTCTTTGAGGTGGCGCACACGAGTCCACATATTCACCATATCAATACACCACTATGGATCCACTCCCGTCTCCCTACGAGAACGCCATCCATAGCACTCACGCTTATCTTGCGTATTTTAGAGTATCCACTTTCACTTGTCTATGAACTGTACAGGCAACCCAGAAGTCCTTTCCGCGGACACGGCTATTCGAATAGATCATATTAACCCTGCAGGGGTGTACTTCTTCACACATGCTCTCACCACTTACCGCCGTTTACACGACATGTACTCGGCAACCTTCAAGCGGAAGCCTGGCGAGGGTGTCGGCCACGACCTGACTAACCACACAAGTCTCTCGTCCAGGTTTATCGCCTATTCGGGTTCCATCCGCAAGGAGATCCGGCCGGGGTGTCGCTCACGGCCCCAAACGATGTGTGCAGGGTTCCCAAGCCCACCATCCGGGTGCCACTTGGTACACCGGCCACTGTGCCTAGTCTGTCCCAAGCCCACCTGTACCGGGTGCCACTTGGTAGACTACTAACACTACCTACAAACACCAGAAACTAGTTGCAACTCCTGGACAGAGATCAAGTTGATTAATAAGTCGAGAGGGTCGAGTTACCGGAACCCAATGTGTGGTAGTAACTGGTCATGGATCACAAACACAGAACTCAGTTCCTGAGGACGGCTGCAATGAGACAACCCACCATGTACTCCTACATGGCCTCTCACCGCTACCTTTACCAAATCGTGTTCACACACTTAGCTCTCAACAGTACGACATGTTCACACACCTCTAATTCATCCCCGATGAATCAGACCTGACACAACTCTAAGCAATAGCAGGCATGACAAACAAGCATGAATGAGTAGGCACATCAGGGCTCAAACAACTCCTACTCATGCTAGTGGGTTTCATCTATTTACTGTGGCAATGACAGGTCATGCAGATGATAAAGGGGTTCAGCTACCGCAGCAAGTAACAGATGAATCGTTGTTGTCCTAATGCAGTAAAAGAGAACAGGAGCGAGAGAGTGGGATTGTATCAGAATGAACAAGGGGGTTTTGCTTGCCTGGCACTTCTTAAGATAATATAGCTCTTCATCGGTGTCATCGATCTCATCGTCGGAACCACGTCTATCGAGAGGGGACAAACACCGGCAAACAAGGAAGAACACAATCAATGCAATGCAGCAATATGATGCATGAATGTGACATGGCAATATGCTGTTGATTTGAGCTAATGCAGCTAGCAACAAAGTTAAATGAAGTTGGTTTGAACCCTAAGTTCAAAACCAAACTCCATATGTGAAATTCAAATGTCATTTATATGATTTGTGCTAAACAGCAGCTATAAGTTGTTCTAACATGCATGAAAATGGTACAGATGGATAGATTGGATTTTTCTGATCATTTTTCATATATAATTTATTTAATTTGGAGTTACGGTTGATTTTATATGAATTTAGAAGTTTGTACTATTTTCTGGAATTTCTAAAGTATTTAATCCAGTAAATGATTTACTGCATCAGCCTAACGTCAGTGTGACGTCAGCAGGTCAACAGGTCACGATCCAGTCAAACCTGACAGTGGGTCCCGCATGTCAGTGTGATTAGCTTAACTAAATTTATTTGGTACTAATCCTAGTTAATTAGCGGGGCTGGGCCCCACCTGTCATTGACCCAGGGGGTCAAACTGGCCCACCCATGGTCAAACGGGGTCAGCGGGGTCAAACCCGCCGGCGACTCGACGCCGGCGAGGCCCGAGACGGTGGCGGCCGTCGGAAACGCGCTACGGGGCACGGGCGAGGCCGTTCTTGGGCTTGTTGGAGAGCTCTAGCAGGCGCGCATCTAGTGGTGGTGGAGGCCGGGTCTATCGTGGCCAGAGCCAATGACGGCGAGCTCCAAGGCGGTGGCCGGAGTTTGGGCAAAGTTGGGAATGGTGCTGTGGGGCACGGCGGGGCGAACGGCTGGGTGCTACGGCCTCCTGGCGATGTGCTGAGCACGGTGACGCGCTCGAGAACTAGCTGCGGTGGCTGTGGCCACGGCTACGCCATGGCCGGCGGTGAGAAGCTCTCGGGTGTGGTGGAAACGGCGGCTACGGAGGGAAATAAAGCACGGGGAGAGAGGGGTTCGGCGTAGTGGCTCACTGCGGTTGTAGGGGGCGTCGAAGTGGGCTCGGGGAAGCACGGACGGCGGCGAATCGACGATGAGGTTGACGGTGGCCGAAGGTTGAAGATGACCTTGAGGACGACGCTGCAGGGCTTCCGGAGGGGCGTGGATCGGTGGGGAGGAAGAGGGGGTCGAGGCGGAGCTTCTGGGCGTAGTGGCAGGGCGAGGGGTGGCCGGTGGTCACGGGGGTGCTCGTCGGCGTTCTCGGTTCGGTCACGGCGATCGCGGGAGAGAGGGACAGAGGAGGAGTTGGGGATGAGGGAGAGTGTGAGGGGGTTCCAGGGGGTGGCGTGGAGCTGCGGGAGACGTCCAGGGAGAGGAGGAGGCAGCCAGGCAGGGTGGTGGCGTGGCGAGCTCGGCGGCGTCGCGGTGTCCCTCCTCTCCCTACTGGCACGAGGAGGAAGGCGACAGGGGTGGCTGCCGTGGTGGGCTGGGCTGCTACAGTAGAAGGCCAGGTAAGTGGGCTGCCAGGTGAGCGCCAGGTAGTCATTCTCTCTCTCTCTTTTATTTTCTGTTTTCTATTTTTCTGCAGATGTTTGGCTTTATTAAAAATACCAGAACCTATTCAAAAATCATGTAACTGCTTGAGAGCACTGTTTGGAATATTTCCAACAGCCATCATTTCAGTTCATGATTATTTGGACATTTAAAATAATTTATAGCATTTAAATGTCCAAGTACAAATACTGTATGATTTAATTGAGAGCCCAATATGTCCTGCAAAAATATAAACCATTTTTGGTAGATGCTTCCACCTCAAACCAGAAATGTTGAACATTTTTAGAGGGCATTTTGAGTTCAATGAAAAAGATTTTATTTTGACCCTAGTTGAATTCATTTGGTGCTAGGGTTTAAGCATCCCCATTTCAAGTTTCATAAAATTTAAACATGATGCATGGATACTAATGCAAAGACAAGGAAGGCCTGAAATGGGGCTGTGACAACTCACCCCCACTAAACAAGAATCTCGCCCCGAGATTCAAGGCGTGAGATAAAAAGACAAAGGGGACACAAACTAATAACATGAGCTCCAAGATCCAACTGTCTTCTCGAGGTGTTGATCTGTTGACTCAAAACAATCTTGACGTCTTTGCTTGCAAGGTCTTCATCCAACACGATGACGACAGAAAGAGACTCTACAGAAGACGATCTCCTTGAAGATCGAGTATTCAAAATCAACCCATGGAGTGAGAGGTGAGAGGTAAGAACAGCTCTCGAGCTGAGATATGAAGCATTCATCCAAAGGGATGGAGTGGAACGGATGGCGAAGGTTCACTAGGTAGACAACAATTCCACACTTAAGAGGGTGGAGAACGGTTGTCAATGTAGCGAGCAGTCGAGTTGCCATGATACCATAACGATGCACTTTAGGGAAGTGACTCGTAGAAATATCCCCTTAAGTGGCAAAAAGAATTATCTTTGATTCAAAGATCATTGAAACTCTTTATACTAGCCTAAGGCAATTCTCGAGCGACCATTTGGAGGGGTTGAGTAGGATGGTATACTCGGATTAGAATGGATGATGTGGATTACCTTGTTGAAGACAATGCAAGGGATGATTTTAGTAACTCGGGAGAAGCTCAACAGTAGAGAGTGAGTCCATTGTTTGAAAAGTTATAGCATAGCCGAGGAAACTGAGAGCACTATGCAATTAATGCCAACGATCAAACCTAGCACTTGCGCGTGCTCTCAAGAACTTGAGCATTTCCATAATCATCAAGGTTTTACCAATATCCGTGTCAAGGATCCTGGCAACACAACTTACTACCATGATGAATACCGGTGGAAGATGCAGATGCAAAGGAAGATAACACTGTCTCAGATTTCACCTTAGCGAGGCCAAGGAAACAAAATCTGGATGATCGACCGAGAGACATTTAGCACTCCGCTTCTAATGTTCTCCTTGATGTACTAGTGTAACCCATTCATAGATATGGTTTGATATCTAAAACACCAAGTAAAAGGGTCGGACTTCGGAAACACAAAAATCTATAAGGAACGACTAGGGAGTAAATCCTACGAAATCCTTATGGGGAGGTGGCTAACTTTCTCAATCAAGATACTACAACAATAGGTCTTCCGGCTGGGTGTGTTGGCCACGACATCCACTTTACCGGTTATCGAGGGACCAATATTATAGTTCTTGGGAAATGTTCCAACCATCATATCTGCCTGAGATTCAGATCTGGTTGGTGTCAGGATATTCCAGACTCATCGAGTCTAGAAAGAAAAATGAAAGTTTGCAACACAAATCGACAAGATGACGTTGCGAGATTCTCGGGAAATGAACTACGATAGTAAGCTCCAAAACATGAGCTGGTTCTGCTACACACATGTGAACACGTTGTCCCAGACAAAACATGATCACATGGTAGTCTTACAATAAAACACTACCGAGTTCTGGTTGGGAACCATCATCGAGGATATTGGAGTCTTGTGCATGATCTAGAATTAGCACTTAACTCCTTTTCCTTGAACAAGTCAGTCAGTGGCTTAGTGTGCTAGGGGATACATATGGAATGAAGATGATCAGTCTATCAGACCATAAAATACTTCGCACATGCATGACTGACTTGGGATGATTCCAGAAGAGCAAAAATAAACTTTCTCGAATTCACGACGGCAACTTACATCAAATGCATGTGAATCAAAGGAAGTCACTTCTTTCATCCAAACGTATTCTTCATGAATGGGGCATGAAGGGAATGCTTACACAAGTTTCCAACACTAGCTGGATGTTCAACACAAATCATGGAGGAGACAAAATGTTGCTGTTGGGCTCAACAACAACTCATCGGAATTTCCATATCACTGGACTTCCACCGTTATGTGAACAATGTGATAGTATTGGTCAGACCAAAAGATGTAATGGTGTATGCTCGAGGAATCAACCACGAGTAAGACAACATTACGAATATCGTTGGTTCTGATTTGATTTGAGGATAGCCCACACTCAAATCAAAGTTTTGACAAGACAACAGATCCAACAACTGATCACAAGGACCAATCGATGAGAATATCATCTTTCTTCAACACACACACACACAAGGATATCCCTTCGGAATGAACTGAGTCAGACAAGCTTTCATCTTCCAACTCTCCAAGTTGTTGTTTAGCTTATCCAACTAGCTTAGGGGTATCCAACACAGACTCTTGGAGAAGGGGTGGTTTATAAGAAAACCAACTTGATCACGAGCTCAACATAACAGCCAGGTGACGACCTGGTGATACTTCCGAGAAGATATTCGGAAAATCACGAACCACCGATATGTCACTAAGCTCGAGAACAATCTTGCTTTTCAGGGCAAGACGATATGATCAAACGAGCGAGGATTTGACAAAATCCTAACTCATCAATCAAAGAGTGCACCAGGAAATAAGGACTAGGTAGCACAATCTATCTTAGAATGATGATTCAATAACCAACATGCTAAGAATGAGAATATTGTCCATTTACTACCAAGCAACTAGTTGCTAGGGGTATTGATTTCACACATCATAGTTCATCCGTCGGCATTCTGGTTGCAACAACACGGAAGCCGAGAAATGAATAATGATGGCGAGAAGTATCACTGCAACAAGAATTCATAAGAGGGTGTGCAATTCCAATGATATTCCTGATATAAAAATGGTAATACCTCAAGGTAGAACAGACCAGAAGCTGGATTGCAACTTGATCTGCGGAACACAACTGCTTTGACCCAATCCTGGAAATGGAAAAGGGTACTGGAGTTTGTTTCTCCTAGTCACTCTGGAATAGAATGGCTTGATGGACCACAAGAGTAATAGGCATCGATGAACGAATGCACACATACTCTTGACTATCAATTGATAGACGAGGGTCAGAAGACAACTAAAGAGGGACAACTCAAAGGAACATACGATTTTCTGAGTTGTGGATGCATGGTTTAGCATGTCGAACGAAGTTCAACATATTTCTTCCGGATAACCCATGCAGAAAGGTAGAACTGGCAGAGCCACAATATATAATGGAGAACTCATCGAGGATATTCCTGTTGTGATCTTTTGATCCAACAAACTTCTGCCATAAAGTGGTTCATAGTATTTGGAAGAAGGAAATACCACGAACTTCAAGGACTATCGCAAAGGTTACTAATAACCTAAGGGAGCTAGCAATTACTATCAACATGAAGTAAGTAGGGTGAATCTCGGGTTCAAAACCCAGAAGTGAAATGCCTACTAACTAAGTGGCATCACGGGATGCTTTTGAGGATGACGGCCAGAATGATCACACTGGGAACACAAAACATGGCTAGACTACTAGATGATCCCCTAAGACACCTAGGGTCATAATAATAACTCCAACATATATGTCGAGGTAATAAAGTACCTCAACTCACTGATTTGTGTGATTAATCTGACCAAAGGCACATCGGAACGAGAAGAAGGAATTTGCAAATGCTTAAGACTATTTAGAAACCTAGGATGACTTGGACAGCATAACGACTGTAAATGCTCAAAAATATTTGAGACAAGCTAGAAAAATGGTGGCATAACCACTTGATCATCATAATATCAAGGTTTTTGAGATCAACAATTAACATACGGAAGTAGTAGGAACTGAACTGAGACTTAAATCCAACAATCTTATAAGTCTACAGATTAGTAACACGTGATCCTGATAGAAGAGGAGAAATCCTAGTTTCTTAACCCTGCAGGAAAGATAAGATGACTCAGATCAGAAGGGCATGAGATATAAGGAGTAAAAAGAGCCTTACGTTCCATCCCACAATATATTCCCTTATATAACTAAAGCATTTCTAGACTCAACTTCGACCAGTTTGGCTTGGTAATCCTACAGGCAGTCAAGCTCTGATACCAAAGCTGTCAGGACCCCGACTCAATGCCACATCGATCTAGCATGTAACACCTCATATCACTTTGCGGCCTCACGCACGGTATTCCCACGGGTGCCACCTTACCTGGCCCGGGACCGTTTGCGCCTTTTGGCTCACGTATATGATAGTGCCGCTAGCATCCATATGACAAAGAACCCAGGCTGACATGGCTAGTCGTGAACCCAAAGTGGCACTAACTTACAGGGACAGGCATACATGACCCAACAACGAACGTGTCGGTCATCAGCGAGTGAATCCAGGCTGTAGCACTAGGCTAGCAGGACTCCGGTGAACCGGGCTGTAGCGGGCTAACAGGACTCCGGAATTCATCGCGTGACATTTCCCCGAGGGGACAGACACAGGAACGAAGAAGGACACATGCCGGCCAGCCTAAGTGTTCCGGAGCAGTAGCAAGCTACCATGGCTCAGTGGAAACACTAGGAGACATTTCCCGGTAAGAGAGGCTACTAAGGATAAACAACTAGATAGTCAGATCCCACACATACCAAGCATTTCAATAACATACACACAATATGCTCGATATGTGCAAATACAACATGGCATCACAACATGACTCTACAACTCAAGCATTTTATTCAATAGGCTCCGAGGAGCGAGATATTACAATCATGGGTCTCATGACCCAACATTCAGAGCAAACAAGTCAAGCACAAGCGGAAGCTTATCATGTCTGAGTACAGACATCTACAAAAGAAAAAGGCTGAGAAGCCTGACTGTCTATCAGATCCTGCCGAGGGCACAAGATCGTAGCTGAGGTAACAAGCTAAACGTCGAAGTCCACGCGGTACTACTAGCGAGACTGAAGTCTCTCTGCAAAAACATAAATTAAGCAACGTGAGTACAAATGTACCCAACATGACTTACATCAGAACTAACTACATATGCATCATTATCAACAAAGGGGGGTGGTGGGGTTTAACTGCAGCAAGCCAGCTTTGACTCGGTGGCTAACGTGAACTACGACTGCAAGTAACTCTTTTGAGGTGGCGCACACGAGTCCACATATTCACCATATCAATACACCACTATGGATCCGCTCCCGTCTCCCTACGAGAACGCCATCCATAGCACTCACGCTTATCTTGCGTATTTTAGAGTATCCACTTTCACTTGTCTATGAACTGTACAGGCAATCCAGAAGTCCTTTTCCGCGGACACGGCTATTCGAATAGATCATATTAACCCTGTAGGGGTGTACTTCTTCACACACGCTCTCACCACTTACCGCCATGTACACCTCGTGTATCTTGGCAACCTTCAAGCGGAAGCCTGGTGAGGGAGTCGGCCACGACCTGACTAACCATACAAGTCTCTCATCCAGGTTTATCGCCTATTCGGGTTCCATCTGCAAGGAGATCCGGCCGGGGTGTCGCTCATGGCCCCAAATGATGTGAGCAGGGTTCCCAAGCCCACCATCCGGGTGCCACTTGGTACACCGTGCCACTGTGCCTAGTCTGTCCCAAGCCCACCTGTACCGGGTGCCACTTGGTAGACTACTAACACTACCTACAAACACCAGAAACTAGTTGCAACTCCTGGACAAAGATCACGTTGATTAATAAGTCGAGAGGGGTCGAGTTACCGGAACCCAATGTGTGGTAGTAACTGGTCATGGATCACAAACACAGAACTCAATTCCTGAGGACGGCTGCAATGAGACAACCCACCATGTACTCCTACATGGCCTCTCACCACTACCTTTACCAAATCGTGTTCACACACTTAGCTGTCAACAGTAGGACATGTTTACACACCTCTGATTCATCCCCGATGAATCAGACCTGACACAACTCTAAGCAATAGCAGGCATGACAAACAAGCATGAATGAGTAGGAACATCAGGGCTCAAACAACTCCTACTCATGCTAGTGGGTTTCATCTATTTACTGTGGCAATGACAGGTCATGCAGAGGATAAAGGGGTTCAGCTACCGCAGCAAGTAACAGATGAATCGTTGTTGTCCTAATGCAGTAAAAGAGAGCAGGAGCGAGAGAGTGGGATTGTATCGGAATGAACAAGGGGATTTTGCTTGCCTGGCACTTCTGAAGATAATATAGCTCTTCATCAGTGTCATTGATCTCATCGTCGGAACCACGTCTATCGAGAGGGGACAAACACCGGCAAACAAGGAAGAACACAATCAATGCAATGCAGCAATATGATGCATGAATGTGACATGGCAATATGCTGTTGATTTGAGCTAATGCAGCTAGCAACAAAGTTAAATGAAGTTGGTTTGAACCCTAAGTTCAAAACCAAACTCCATATGTGTAATTAAAATGTCATTTATATGATTTGTGCTAAACAGTAGCTATAAGTTGTTCTAACATGCATGAAAATGGTACAGATGGATAGATTGGATTTTTCTGATCATTTTTCATATATAATTTAATTAATTTGGAGTTACGCTTGATTTTATATGAATTTTAGAAGTTTATACTATTTTCTGGAATTACTGAGTTATTTTTAATCCAGCAAATGATTTACTGCGTCAGCCTGACGTCAGTGTGACGTCAGCAGGTCAACAGGTCACGATCCGGTCAAACCTGATAGTGGGTCCCGCATGTTAGTGTGATTAGCTTAACTAAATTTATTTGGTACTAATCCTAGTTAATTAGCGTGGCTGGGCCCCACCTGTCATTGACCCAGGGGGTCAAACTAGCCCACCCGTGGTCAAACGGGGTCAGCGGGGTCAAACCCGCCGGCGACTCGACGCCGGCGAGGCCCAAGACGGTGGCGGCCGTTGGAAACGCGCTACGGGGCACGGGCGAGGCCGTTCTTGGGCTTGTTGGAGAGCTCTAGCAGGCGCGCATCTAGTGGTGGTGGAGGCCGGGTCTATCGTGGCCGGAGCCAACGACGGCGAGCTCCAAGGCGGTGGCCGGAGTTCGGGCAAAGTTGGGAATGTTGCTGTGGGGCACGGCGGGGCGAACGGCCGGATCGAACTCCCACAAATTATAGGTCCGGGTTTGGCATGGAAGGATCCGGTGAACTAGCATCACCTGGATCACGTTGACAAGCTTGATGTTCTTGTCCACCATGCTCTAGATGCGCGTCTGCAGTGCTGTTAGCTCATCCGACGCAGCCCAATTCAGGCCCTTCTCCAGCCAGGAGGTGATCCGCATTGGGGCTCCGGACTTGAATTCGGGAATTGCAGCCCAGGTGGCATCGTAGGGTTATGTGATATAGAACCACAATTGCTGCCACCCTTTGACGGTCTCCATGAAGGAGCCTTCGGGCCATGTGACGTTGGGCATCTTGCTCACCATGGCGCATCCGCACTCTGCGTGTTGGCCACCCACCACCTTCGGCTTCACATTAAAGATCTTTAACCACAATCCAAAGCGGGGTGGGATGCGGAGGAAAGCCTCGCACACGACAATGAATGCTGACATGATGAGGAAATAATTCGGAGCTAGATCATGGAAATCTAGCCCATAGTAGAACATGATTCCGCGGACAAACGGGTGGAGAGGAAATCCCAGCCCGCGGATGAAGTGGGGGATGAACACCACCCTCTCATGGGGCTCCGGAGTGGGGATGATTTGTCCCTTGGCCGGGAGCTGGTGGGCGATTTCTTTGGCCAAATACCCCGCCTTCCGGAGCTTTGTAATGTCCTTCTCCTTGACGAGGGAGACCATCCACTTGCCCTGTGCTCCAGATCCGGACATGGTTGGAGTGCTTTCTTGGGGCAGAAAAGATGAGAAGTCGGGCGCTGGAGTTCAAGAATGGGGGAGGCAGAGAGAGAGAGAGAAGGCGTGGGTGAAAGGGGTGAATCCTTATCTCTTTATAAAGGCAGTGAATATCAAGCGCCTCCCTACTAGCCCTAAAAACTCGCCTATTCCCAAGGGCCATGCAGAAGATACGGTGGGATTACCCATGTCCGTATTGATGAGAATCCCGCATAAGGGGACACGATCTCTGCTTTGACAAGACGTGCCAATGAAACCATATCTCAAAATTATGGAGCGGCAGGCTAAAAATGGTTCGAAATAATGGCCGAGCGGTGACATGATGTCACGCTACAAAAAGTTGTCAGCGGATTGGACTCGTGAAACATTATACTCTCTGCGATTGTGTGTGGAATTTGTTTTGCAGAGCCGAACACGATTCTTGTGTTCAGACTATTTTGGAGTATTCGGAAAAGGAACCAGCCTTGCAATGCCGAAGACAATTCGCGCGCCGGACACCTTGTCATTGAAGCCTAGTTCAGGGGCTACTGAGGGAGTCCTGGATTAAGGGGTGCTCGGACGTCTGGCCTATTGATCTGGGCCAGACTGATGGGATGTGAAGATACAAGACCGAAGACTCTCACATGTGTCCTGATTGGACTCTCCTTGGCATGGAAGGCAAGCTTAGAGCCCTGATATGTAGATTTCTTTCTCTATAACCGACTTTGTACAACCCTAGTCCCCTCCGGTGTCTATATAAACCAGAGGGCTTAGTCTGTAGAGGCAATCATAATCATACAGGCTAGACTTCTAGGGTTTTAGCCATTACGATCTCGTGGTAGATCAACTCTTCACTACAAAAAAAGACACATCCGTGACATTTTGGGCCGAACGAAATTTTTTTCTGTCATACATATGACACTTCTATGACGATAATTGTGACAAAACCCGGTATCATCATAGATGTGGTGGGCTCCTACTTCTATGACAAAAAATCATGACAGAAAATGGGCTTTTCGTCCTGGGCGGGCCGGAGACGCAGCTGCATGACATTCTTTGGGCCGTCCATGATGGAAAAAACTATGGTAGAAGCGAGGGGGAGGAAAATTTAGGGGAGTTGCTAGTTATGGTGGGAGGTCGGGGGCCGAGCGATGCGCGTTTCTCTCGTACAGGTGCGAGGCGTTGGCTCTAACTGAACCCGAGCGAGGCGTTGGGCTCTAACTGAACCCGAGAGATTGCACTGCACGCTACGTGTTACTGAACCCGAGTGATCAATCGATGGCTGTTAACTGAACCCGATGGAGCGATTCCTTCGCTACTGCTGCAAACTGAAGCCGATCGATTGGATGAATAGTGAGCGTTGCGGGGGGGGGGGGGGGGGGGGGGGGGGGGGGGGGGGTGGATGAATAGTGAGCGGTGGCGTTGCCTCTGGATGAACAGGACCCCGTGGTGTGGAGGGCTGGATGAACAGTAGACGATGGAGGGGTGGCCGTGGAGGGGTGGTTGAACAGGACCCCGTGGTGTGGAGGGCTCGATGAACAGTAGACGGTGGAGGGGTGGTTGAACAGTAGCCGGTGGAGTAGCGCGCGGTGGAGGCTGGATGAACAGGAGCTCGTGGAGGCTGGAGGAGGTCGAGAGTAGCCCGTGGAGGCTGGAGGAGGTCGATGGTGGAGATGAACAGTATCCCGTGGAGTCCCGTTTTGCGGTACGCCACACCCCTCCCGATGAACATGACCCCCGTTTCGAGCGTAGTGCTCCAACACAAGTCCGTTTCGTCCGTTTTGCGGTACGCCACACCCCTCCCGATCAACAGGACCCTCGTTTCGACCGTAGGAGGTCCGTTTCGTTTGTTTTGCGGTACGCCACACCCCTCCCGATCAACAGGACCCCTGTTTCGACCGTAGGAGGTCCGTTTCCTCCGTTTTGCGGTACGCCACACCCCTCCCGATCAACAGGACCCCGTTCCGAACGTAGGAGGTCCGTTTCCTCCGTTGTGCGGTACGCCATGCCTTGTTTCCATTGCCTGTTCTGTCCAAGCCCTCCCGATGAACACGACCACACATTCCATTCTGACCCAGCCGGTTGGCTCCCACGCGTTCCATTGCCTCCCGATAAACACGACGCATTTCGTTGCCTCCCCATGAACACGACGCATTTCGTTGCCTCCCCATGAACACGACGACGATGCTGTTTCTTCGTTCCGACCTAGCCATGTACACAAGCCCTGGCCATACGTACGCACGAGTAGGTGTTCAAGACCCTGCCCGTATGTACGTACGTGGCCGTATTTTCTTTCTTACACCCTCGCCGCTGTATGTACGTGTACGTGCGCGCCTCTACTACGACCAGTATGTACGTACACGTTCGCGACCAGAATGACAACGCTACATATGCTTCGACCAGGTGGGTCCCGACTGTCAGGCACTTCCTTGCCTGTGAAGATGTAGCTGGTGGGCCCCAGCAGTCAGGGGGGCGAATCGTTTTGTTTTTCTTGCCCGGACGCACTTCCTTGCATGCGAAGATGTAGCTGGTGGGTCCCAGCAATCAGGGGGCAAATCGTTTTCTTTTGCCCGGACGCACTTCCTTGCGTGCGAAGATGTAGCTGGTGGGTCCCAGCAGTCAGGGGGAAACTTCTTTTTCGCGAAATACGGTGGCCCGTCCGGTGGGTCCCCGTTGTCAGGTGGAGGAATAATTATTTTGCGCATAATAAGGATGCACTTCCTTGGGGCCACCGTGGACCCAACTGTCAGCCTCCCCACGCACAGTACTCTTCCGATGGAAGTCGCTCGTTGACCACATTGACCATGCCGCACCGAGAGCACCACGGCGGTGGACGACGGCGAGGCCTAGGAAGGGGACAACGCGGAGCCAGGGAAGACGCAGCAGTGGATGCCCACGCGAAGAGGAGTACGAGGGTGAGGCTGCCGTTGCCGCAGAATAACAGGGGGTGTGGGTGAGTAGAGGGATGGCCTGGCCAGCGGTGGGAGTAGTAGGGGGCGGTGAGGCCTCCGCGGCATCACAGCCGGCCACGGGAGGCAGGAGCACGCGGCACGACCGGCGCTGCTTTGGGTGGCTGGAGCACGAAGACCAGAGGTTCAAGAAGCACTACGGCCGTTGGATGGACATCGTACGGTCACTTGAGCTAGAGTCATTCATATTGACTAAGTTGACAAAGCCCTCCGTCCTCGTAAACTTAGTAGGCCCACAAGTCAGCCTCCCACCAAGGTGAGTCCCAGCTAGCAGGGGGAGTATTCATTTTTTTGTGCGTAATAAGGAGGCATTTCTGGTGGGTCCAAGCTGACAGCGGGGGGGATGTTTTTTTTGCAAAATACAGAGACCCTTCCGGTGGGTCCCAGCTATCAGGTGGAGGAATCATTATATTGCGCGTAATAAGGAGGCATTTTCCTGTGTGGGCCCCTACTGTCAGCCTCTTCCGATGGCTGTTGTTTGTTGACCATGTTGGCCTCGCCACGCCGAGAGCACAAATGCGGTGGACGAGGGCGAGGCCCAGGAAGAGAACCACCTGGAGCCGGCGAAGCCACCGCAGTAGATGCCCACGTTGAGGGGAGAACGAGCGCTGCCTGGTCGGCTGCGGGGTGAGGTTGACATCACCGGAAAATAACAGGATGTGTGGGTGGTTAGAGGGATGGCCTGGCAGCAGCACAGCCAACCACGGGAGGAGGGAGCAGGCAGTCCCGCCGGCGCTGGTTTGGGCGGCTGGAGCAGGAAGATCAGAGATTGAAGAAGCACGACAGCCGTTGGATGGACATCCAACAATCACTGTTGTGTGTTGACTAAGTTGACAAAGCCTTGCGTACGCGTCAAAAAAGTTTTTAGGACAGCGTCATCGTCAACCTAGTAGGCCCAGAAGTCAGCCTCCAAATCCGTGGAAAATAGCATACAACCCATTAGCCATTATTTTCAATAATTTACAGCCCATTTGCTAATTCTTAAGGATATTTGAAGCCCATATTTTTTTATTAGCATTACATACCATATATTCTAGGCATTGCTAAAAAATTCAATGAAATTTTGCATATTTCGGTGGGGTCTGAACTCTTTTAATCATGAAACTTCGAATCACGTTAAAAATAGTTTTCAAAAAATTATATCAAAATAAAATTCAAAAAACAATTCTCCGCAAAAAATGAATGAAATTTAGAATCTTAACTAGCAAGATGCCCGTTCGTTGCACGGAACATGAAGATGCATTTGTATGAGTAGTTTATCTTGTTGGTGAAAAGATGATATTTTAATGTAATTGCCAGTTGGCTTTGGTTTTTATAAGAGTAGAGAGTAGAGAAATCCTGAAAAAAAATGATATTTTAATGCAATTGCCGGTTGGCTTTGGTTTAAAAAGTTACATCCCATTTCCTACAACTTATAGCCCGTTTTCTTGGGAAGCCCATTTCTTATCCCTCCTCATCTTGAAAGATTGGCAGCCCAGCAGGGCTGAGAAAAGCAAGTAGGCCTCGGTTTTGGTATTCTCCAAAAAAAGAACTGGGCTAGCCAATTTCAGAAAGAAAAAAAATATCAACTCGGCTCGTCATGTGCTTAATAAAAGCGTAAGCGTGGGCTAGACGGGCCACAGCCCCCGCACAACGCGTAGTTGAGCTCCGTCTCTGAAACTGAAAAACAACTGGGCGAGCTGCTGGGTCCTTGGTGTAATCCACTCGTTGTGTAATTTTCTCATTTATTGACTACATTGACAATGGCGTGGAACCTAGTTGTCAAACAATTAGGAGGAAGTATTGTTTTGGCTTGTAATAACGAGGCACCTGCTTGTGAAATGCAATGACCCTGGTGGGTCCCTACTGTCAGCCTCTCCGCGTACAATCATATCTTGATTCCTCTTGGTTGTTGACCATGTTGATACACCAGACGGCGGCGAGCACAGCGAGCTAACCAAGGTGGAGAACAACGGCAAGGCCTCGGACGGGAACGAACAGCAGCCATGGAAGATGTGCTAGTGTAGTGGCAGGTGGAGGGGAGTACGAGGGCAACAACATGCAAGTCAAGCATACAAATGGTACAAAAGGCCCAAGGATTAATTGTTCATCAAATTTTTAGACAAAACCTAGATTGAACATGACAGTAACATCTAACCCAACCACTCTTTTTTGCAGTCACAAACAAATGGATCGGTCTGATCCATAAAATCAACATCCTGTGCAAAAAAAATTATTTTAGGATGTCTACAATTGTTGTAAATAGAAGCCGAGCACGTTTAGAAGCCCATTTATCCACCTGAAACTTCTTTTTTTGCTGTTCAACATGTTCGTCCGTGAGAAATCTCTTGCTGTAAAAATTAAGCCCCATGGACAATAGTAACCTCGCATTCAACAGGAAGAATGTGACAAAGCTTCTGTTTGGCTGGTTGGATGCATATCGTCCCATCATTATTGTCCTCAAACAAATGTCATGAGAACTGAGAAAATCCTTGTGCTTATTACGCCAACGATTGGTTATATGTTTTTGTCCATGTGGTTCTGCCTAAGTAGACATGAAGATTGAAAACAGTTAAGGTCTGAGAAAAGAGTATGTCGAAAGAACGACAGCTGAATAGTTAATTCTAGTACAATATATACGGGCTTTCAATGTGCATGAAATCATCACCTCTATGTATAAATTCTCCAGAGATCGAAAGCATCACAGCAAGCCAATAATTATGTCCAGATCAAAACTATACATTCTGATATATATGATCTTGACAGAATCCAGCAGCATTGATAGGCTATCAATGGACGAACTCTTCATTGAGCATATAACATAATATTAGTACCCAAAGTGTACTCCAAGATGATATAAAACTTATGCGCATAAATGAAAAATGCAGCATATGATTACAAATGTGTAGATGATAATATACGGTACCTGAAAAGGTGAGGAGACAAACACCAAGTCCTTGTGATTATTAAATGGGTCACGAATTACACCCAAGGTCTCCAGTTTGTGCGCAGCGACGACAGTTATTTCTGAAGGTGTATAACAATTATGAAGGAGCAACCTTTCAAGTGAAGGGCATCTTTGATGATGAGCTGCTGTCCTTCAAAACAAATTCCAATGCTTTTAAGGTGAGGCAACTTTATTTGGAGACAACTGATACCGATTTCTATTCCCAAAACAATCAGCAAGTGCTCCAGGGCAAGGCAACTAGAGTGGATGATGTTGTGCAGTGAGGCCTCCGACAGATAAACCACCACAAGCGAAAGTTTTTTTAGCAGTGGGAGTCGAAGCATTTGTACCAGATCGTGCGGTAGATGGCACCGGGCAAAGGTGGCGGTGTGGAGATAGGAGGAAAACCGCGAGATGGACAACGGTGATGTGGGCACGAATTCTTGGTATGTTCGTGGTATGAAACTTTCGTGGTAATGGTAGAACTCAAAGTGCTAGAGTTTTCCCAATTCAGGGGATGTCAGCCAAGCGTCCACCTTGCCGGGTATGGGCAGCAGGTAGCTTGTCGGGATGCAGAGGCATTGAACGGGGCCCTGTTGGTGAGAGGAGACGATGGCTCTGATGAGATCAAATTCAGGAAGGACAGATATCTGACGACAGTCGAGATTGAGGGCCGCGGTGCGCCATAGAGGGCGCCACCGAGTTGAGAGGACTTGTGTGCGGCAGTAATCCTTGGTGGGGAGAAGCGAGATGATCTCCTCAAGGATGACGTCCGGGAGATTGCTGATGCGGTCCATCGGAGATTCTACCGGTTCCTCAGA